>NW_006409137.1:209364-233368 GCF_000296735.1 Chrysochloris asiatica
ATTCGGAAGTAGTTTGTCACTCTTTCTTCCTAGTCTGTCTTTGTCTGGAAGCTCATCTGAAACCTGTCCACCATGGGTAGCCCTCCTGGTTACTTAAAACACCAGTGACATAGCCCTCAGAAGGAAGTTTTTTTGTGAGGGGACATGATCACTTGCCTGATGGCTCCTGAGCCAGCAGCTTACTTGTTCTTGTAGTAATCAATCATACTGCCATTATTATTTCTGTTTTTTTTTTTTTTTCCTGCTTTTATTTCTTCTCGAAGTATCTTCTCTTCTTCTAACCACTCTAGGCTGGTCTGCTTGTCCCTTCCCATGGAAATTTTTCTCCTCAGACTATTCTGTATGGGATTCTAATTTCTACCTATGATCTTATGCACTGCAAAAGCTCCATAGGAGGTCTCTTTCACTGGGCAATTTCTAGTCCCTTTTAAGGTATTCCAATCAATTATAGGCTGAAGACAGGCAACAAGCTTTCCATTGTGATGTTTCTGACTATTCCTTCCCCCCACCACCTCAAGTGTCTATTTCACAATGGTAGGCAAGGGAAACCAAGATTCAAAAGACAGCCAAGCATCTTAACATTATTCCCCTCTTTTACCCTTTCAAACCATTCCTCAATCCATAGATATTTATTATGGTTATGTCATCTTGTCAATTGACTCTTTGTCATGAGATAGTGTCCTTCTTTGTCTCTTACGCTAATTTTTGTCTTGAAGTTTTCTTTATCAGAGATTAGTATTGCCACTCCTGCTTGTTTATTGTTGCAGTTAGCTTGGTGTATTTTTTTCTCTCCTTTAACTTTTAGTCTGTTTTGGTCTTTGTGTGTACGTTATGTCTCTTGCAGGTAGCATATTGAAGGGTCTTGTTTTCTTATCCATTCTGCCACTCTCTGTCTCTTCACTTGTGCATTCTATCCATTGTCATTCAATGTAATTATCAATAGGTATGAATTAATTGCTACCATTATGTTAATTTTTTGTAGTGCTGTTCGTTCCTTTGTTATGCATGCTTTCTTGTGCTGAGTTTGTGGGGTTTTTTTTGCTATTTCTTGTCGGTTTCGTCTTATTTTTCATGTGTGCTTTTCTGCATGGAAGTTCAGTTTAATGGTAAGTTGTGAAGTTTCAACTTTCTTTGGGGTTACCTTATAGTTTATTAACTTTCTTCTCTATTTAAGAGAGTCTATTGTATCCTGTAATCTACCTGACAACCACCTAGATCCTGTTGCTACGTTTATTTCTTCTTTGACATTGATATAATTTTGATCTTCGGTTGACCTCCCAGGTCCTTTGAATTCGTTGTTGTAGTTTTGTTCTGTTCTGGACTCTGTTATCTGTAAACTGAGTTCCTGGTGATGTTTTATGTCTGTCAATGTCTGGTTGTTGTCTGTTCTTGTTGGTTTCCAATCCAAAGAACTCCCTTTAGGATGTTTCGAAGTGCTGAATTGGTTTTGATAAAATTTCTTAGATTCTGTTTATCTTGGAATGTTTTGATTGCACCATTGTATTTGACAGATAGTTTTTGCTGGATAGATGATTCTTGGTTGGCAGTCTTTTTTTCCTTTGTTGTTGTTGTTATTGTTAAGTACCATGATCAAAAGTAGAAGCAATATAAAAGCAGAGACAAGAACCTCCACTTTGAAACAAAAATAAAATTGTGTGTTTGCACCATAGAAGCCTTCAGTAGTGGGTTGGGGTATCCACTCGTTCAGGGCCCTCCGCCAGTCACCACCATACAGGTGCACAGATAGATATTTAGAAGTTAATAGGAGAAAGATTGTTTACTGTTTTTTTCTCTGAAGATCAGTTAAGTATCTGTGTGTTCACAGTGTAATTCTTGAAATAGTTGTGTCTTTTTTGTTGGAGTTTTACAGATTGTTAATATGGTTTGTTTGTCAGGCCAAATCTCCTTTTTTTCTTTCTGCATTGTTGTTGTTGTTAAGTGCCATGGAGTCAATTCTGACCCATAGCGACCCTGTACAGCATTTCCAAGGAGCAGCTGGTGAGCTTGAACTGCCAACCTTGCAGTTCTAATGAATTTGCAGTCTGGTGCTTTAACCCACAGGGATTAATTGTCCTGCACAAGTTAACTTTAGGGCTGGGACCCACAGTCAGAAGGCAAAAGCAGCAGCCAAATGATTTGCCCTTGGATTGATGGGGCTCTTTCTTTCTGTGCCAGTGGGAAAGCTGTGGTCTCAACACTGGGCTATTTTTGGGGTGCTCACCCACCTGCCTGAAGGCGTCCGGGATGGGCAAAGAAGGTATGACAGGGAAGAGAAAAAAAAGCATGTAGAATCCCTCCATACCTCCTTTTGCAAATGTAATTTTAGCTCTGGTTCCCTGTGCCAGTCTATCTGTAGTCCCGCCCTCTAACTTCCACCGGAGCAGGATGGCCACAGAGGGAGTCCCGTGCCAATTTCTAAAATGCAATGTTTTCCTTTATACTGTGATTTTTTCCACTGATGGTTGCGGGAAACTGATGCCCTGACCCTTATGCTAGATCCAGAACTCTGATGAAGTTTTGTGAGAACCTAGTCTCTGGGTTTTCAGCCCCTCCCCAATGGAGCCTGTCCTACCTGACTCTGTTCTGCCCTGACCAACTGGAAGTCATATTCATAAGCTTTTGAGTAGCTAAGTATTTGGAAATAATATGCCTCTTCTTTTTCTTAGTCTGTATTCTTCTGAAAGCTAAGTAGAAATCTGTCCACTATGGGTGGCTTTGCTAATGTTTAAAATATCCATGGCATAGCTTTCAGCATCATAGCAACATGCAATCTACCACAATATGACAAATTGACAAACAAGTGATGAATTTAAAAGACACATTGTTCAGTTACCTGCAGAATGTCCAGACTTCCATTTTGACAGATTATAAATTGAAGGCTATAGATTTCTTTGGGGAAGCATTGTTGTTGTTGAACCACCACCACATAAGAAAGTAAAATACTGCCTCCAAATGTATAGACCTACATGGAGGCTATGTTTAGAAACAATAACTTCATATTTTGATATTTTGTTTAATGAAAGTTTTTCTAACATCACAGCAACACTTTTTGATTTACTCTCCTACATATTTATTATTAACATCAATATGACTTGAAGAATGATTCTAACAGAGTATAACCCAATATTTTCTCAATGATGTAGTGATCAGAAACAAATTGGAAACTCTTATGAAAAAAACAATTAATCTGAATAAATAAGTTCCAGTGTTTTAGGGTGGGCCATTACCAGAAAAATAATGCAGATTCATGTTATGCAATAGTAAAAAAAAAGAAAAAAAGTAAAATGGTCACCTGAAATAACTTTAAAGTGTTAATACATAGATAATACCCTTTACAAAACAAGACAGACATCCGAATGACAGTGATTTTCTTAGATGTCATCAAGTTGTTTCTGACTTATAAAGATATTATATACAACAGAAGAAAACACTATCACGTCATTTCCTGTGCCATCTTCACCATGATTGCTCTGCCTGAGCCCATTGTTGTAGTCACTGTTGCAATTCCTTTTTGTTGAAGTTCTTCCTCTTTTTTACTGGTTCTCTTCTTTACCAAGCATTATGTCCTTCTCCAGTAACTGATCCTTCTTGAGAACATGTCCAAAGTATCTGAGATAAGATCTCACCTTTCATGCATCTAAGAAGTTTTCTGGCTGCACTTCTTTCAACACAGATTTGCATGCTTATTCTTTTTGTTTGTTTTCTAGCAATTAATTTTATATTTAATATTCTTTGCCAATACCATAATTAAAAAGCATCATTTTAAATTATTTTCCTTATTCATTATCTACTTTCTTATGCACATGAGGCAATTGAAAATGCAATGGTTTGAGTTAGACATACCTGAGTCCTCAAAGTGACATCTTTACTTTTGAGCAATGTAAATAGGTGTTTTACAGATGTGCTCAATGCAAAATGTAATTGGATATTTTGACTGCTGTAATAGTCTATGTTATTGATTGTATTTGTAAGATATTACAATTAAGAAGTCATCTCACTAAATAATCAAACAATTAAAGAGAAAGGATGAAGGAGTATATTTGTTATTGTTAAGTTTCATGGAATTGGTTCCTACTCATAGCAACCCTGTATAGGGTTTTCAAGGAGTGACTGATGGATTTTTATCATTAGCCTTGAAAAACGGTGTGAGAAAAAGAACTAATTAAAGCCCTGTCTTGCTGCAGGATCACACAAAATAGATGTCTATCTTACTCATTGATAAAACCTCTGCAGTAATTAACATGAATCCCATAAACCCTTTCTATTGACAAAATTGATAAAGAAAAAATGTCTACTAGTGTTACATGCCCACTAGTACCTGACTAGCTCAAGCTTCTGTGATTAAGTCAAGAGAGAGTACTATTTCAAACAGAAATGTAGATGTTTGTTTCTTTTTATTATTTTTTAATATTTTGTGTTTTTTTTACATTTACAATTCAGTGGCACTAATTACATTAATCATATTGTGCAATTATCACCAGTATCAGTTGCCAAGTTTTTCATCACTGTAAACTGATTATGTTTTCTAAACAATGACTCCCATTTTGCCACTATCGCTGTTGTTATTATCTACTGCCAGGTCTATTCTGACTCATAGAGACCCAGTATTGGGTTTCCGTGGAGTGACTGGCAGGTTTGAATATTCAATCATATCCTACAGAACCACATGCTCACCATTAATTGATTTCAGGAACTCTGATAGCATAGTGGTTACGAATTGGGCTGTGAACCACAAGGTCAGCAGTTCAAAACTAGGAGCTGTTCTGTGGGAGAAAAATGAGGCTTTCTGCTTCTGTAAAGATTTACAGCCTCAGAAACCTTGTATAGGGTCACTATGAGTGAGAACCAACTCCATGGCACATAACAATGACAACAACAACATTCTAAATATTTCACTTGTTGCTGTTGTGGTTAAGTGCCATCAAGTCTATTCTAACTCAGAGTGACCTCTGTATGTTTCCAAGGAGCAGTTGGTGGGTTGAACTGCCAACCTTATGGTTCACAGTTCAGTGCTAATCCCATAACAAGTCCACTTCATTTAAATGGGGTCCTCACTCTTTATCCTTTTGTGAATGACTTACTTCTCTCAATATGTTTTTATGGTTCATCTAGATTGTAGCATGCATGAGATCTCTGTTGCTTTTTGCTGTTGTTAGAAGTCTTCAAGTATGTTCTGACTCATAGCAACACAGAACATGTACAACAGAACAAAACACTTCCTGACTCTATTCTATCATCACAATCATTGCCATTTGAACTTATTATGACAGCTTGTGTTAACCAATCTTCCTAAGTTCTTCCTATTTTTCTCTTACCTTCTACTTTCTCTTACTGGCTGAGCAATATTTCATTGTATGTATCTCATTATTTGACTATCCATTCATCTCCTTATGTACATTTTGGCTGTTTCCACTTTTTAGATATTGTAAATAGTGCTGCAGTGAACAATCATGTACATGGGTCTGCTAGTGTTGCTGCTTTCAAATCCTCATTATATATGATGGAGTGAAATTGCTAGGTTAGTGATGGTTTTTCTTTAATTTTTTAAGTAACAGACAAACTATTTTTCACAGTAGCTAAATCATTTTTCCAGTGTCCTAGTGTGGCACTATATGATAATGCACAAGACCACAAGGTTGATTTGAACTGAAAGGTAGGAGGTTCTAACTCACCAGCAGGTCCTTGGAAACCCTATGCAGAGTATGAGTTGGACCCAACATAATGGCAATTAACAATATACTATTTTGCATTCTCACTACCATTTGATAAGGACTCCAATTTCTTCACATCCTATTCAATATTCATTGTTTCCCATGCTTTTGATCTTAGCCAACTCTGGAGAAACGAAGTGCCATCTCACTGTGGTAAAGTTTGCATATCATGCCTTTAAAAGATGGACAGTAAATATGGAAGTCTGGAGAAGTTATACATTTAAATTCTAATATTGCTGAAGAATGTTAAATTATGATGATTGACAGAACAACAAAGACATCTGTCTGGGTAGTAGTATAGTCAGAATGCTTCTTGGAAGTCAGTGTGGTGAAACTTAATCTAACATAATGTATACAAGTCATCATGAAGTACCTTTCCCTAGAGAAGGACATCATTCTTGCTAAAGTGGAGTGTCAGTAAAAAAAGAGGAAGAGCCTTATCAAAGATTAGCACAGTGGCTGCAACAAAGAGCACAAACATAATAACAATTTTTAGGATGATCCAGGATTTGGATCGTCTTTTTTGTATATCGTGTTGCTTTGAGTAGGAATGATCTCCACAGCACCTAACAACAACAACAAGGGCCAATTATGTTAAAGCTCTTTTCATGTGTTTGCTACTCTTTTGTACTTCTCTGGTGGAATACTTATTCAAATCCTTTGAGCATTTTTTGGGTTTTTTTTTTGACTCTTTGCTGATAAACTGTTGAAGTAATTTATATAATCTTTAGATTGTCCCTTCACATTGTTATTAGAAGTCTTTTCTGCACAAAAGTTTTTAATTTTGATGAGGAACACTTTTATCTATTTTTATCTCTAGTCTTTCTATCTAACAATCCAGTGTTAAACTTTCGGTTCCAAAGCAATATCTCTATGTTTTCATCAAATAGTTTTATAATTTTGCTTCATACATTTGGTTCCTTAACCAATTTTGAATTAATTTTGATACATGGTGTGATGTATGACTCCAGTTTTATTCTTTTACATGTAGAAATTCAGTTGTCCCAGTAATAGTTATAAAAGAGACTATTCTTTCCCCATTGAAAGGAATCGTCACACTTGTTAAAAGTCAGCTGACTGTAGACTTTACATCTATTCCTCATGGTTGTAATTATTTTCCAGAGACCAGTCATTATAGGAAAATCAGTGTTATGCAAAAATAGATAATTTTTTTTCTTTTATGTGTTTAAATTATACTTTTGCCTTATTTTTTTTAATATCTGGAAAATACTATTATAAAAGTAACAGCTAAGATCTATTTGTCTACAGTTGATGTGGCACTGTGTGATAAGCAGTGGAATCTGAGTCACAAGGCCGGCAGTTCAAACCCACCAGATACTCCTTGGAAACTCTATACAGAATCTCTATCAGTCAGAATCAACTTGATTACACATAACAACATAAGAACATAATGTTGCCCAGAATTCTGTTGCAATGTTATATGATAAGCACTGGAATGCTAACCACAAGTTTGGTGGCTCTAACTCAACAGCCACTCTTCAGGAAACCTATACATGGTGACTTTAACTCTCATACTTCATATGTATTATCAGGAAGGACCTGACACTGAAGAAAGATACCACACTTGATAAGGCTGGGGTAAGCAAAAAAGAGGAAGAACCCCAATGAGATGGATTGACACAGTGGCAGCATCAGGTTCAAGTTTAACAATGATTGTGAGAATGGAAAAGGACCAAGCAGTGTTTTTCTTTATTGTGTATAAGGTCACTATGAGTTAGAACCAACTTGATGATGCCTAACAACAACAAACACATGGACATGATCAGATGATTGGTGGTGGTGGTGGTGGTGTGATGTGGAATAGGTTCTGATAAATAGAATCAATTAAATTGACTACATCTTTGGTTGTGATGGTGGTGGTTATGTGCTGTGGAGTGGTTCTGACTCACAGTGACCTTAAACAGGGTTTCTGAGGCTGTAAATCTTTACAGGAGCAGAAAGCCTCATCTTTCTTCCATGAAACCACAGGTAGTTTTTGAACTGCTGACCTTTAGTTTCACAGCCTCATTCATAACCACTAAGCTACCAGAAAGCCTTACATCTTTGTTAAGAGACAATAAAGAAACTCAATAACATCAGCCAAAATACAGCCAGGGGCAAACTGTGGAACAGACCATCAACTGCTCATATTCAGGCTCAAGCTGTAGCTTAAGAAAATTTAAATAACTCCTCCACAAGAGCTAGAATATGACTTGAATATATCACACCCAATTTAGAGACCCTACCAAGAACAACTTTGATGCATTTGACACTAATGATCAAAGACCAGTGGAATTGTGGCATGATATTAAGAACATCATACATAAAGTAAAATGTCATTATAAAGAAGGAATGAAAGAAGAGATCTAAATGGATGTCAGATGAGCCTCTGAAACTTACTCTTGGGCATAGAGAAGCTAACGTAATGCAAGATATTAGCACATAAAGGACCGAAATTAAAAAATCCAAAGGGCAGCTAAAGAAGTAAAAGTAAAATATTATAATTAAATGTGCAAAGACCTGGATTAAGAAAACTGAAAAGGAAGAACAAGCTCGGTGTTTCTCAAACTGAAAGAACTGAAGAAAAATGTCAAGCCTCCACTTCAAATATTGAAAGATTCTGTGAGCAAAATATTGAATGAAGTAGGGAGCATCAAAAAAGATGGAAGACATATAGACACCATACCAGAAATAATGCTTTATTTTTAACCATTTCAAGATATAACATATGATCAAGATCCAATGGTACTAAAGGAAGAAGTCAAGCTGCATGGAAGGCATTGGAGAAAACAAGGTTCTGGAAATTAATGAAATACAAATTAAAATGTTTCAACAAATGGATGCAGCACTCAATCAACTATAGGGTGAATTTTGTAAGACAGGTACCTGACTAGTTGTTGAGAAGAGACCTGTATTTGTGCCCATTCCAAAGAAAGCTTACCCAGTGGAATGTGGAAATCATCAGGCAATATCGTTAATATTGCATGCAAGTAGAATTTTGCTCAACAGAATCCCAAAACATTTGCAGCAAAATATTGACCAGGAGCTCTAATTCAAACCAGATTCAGAAGAAGATATGGAAGAACTGATATTATTGTTTACATCAAATTAATCTTGATTGAAAACAGAAAATACCTGAAAGATTTGTGCTGTTGTTTTTATGTGCCATCAAATTAGTATCAACTCACAGTGATGCTATGCACAACAAAACAAAATACTGCCCAGTCCAGGCCCAACCTCATAATCGCTGCTACGCTTGAGCCCATTTGTGCCACCACTGTGCCAATCTACCTTTTTTGGGGATAATCTTATTTTCTCTTACCCTGCACTTTACCAAACATCACATAGTTCTCCAGAGACTCTAATTAGCAATTTGTACTTCTTACAAAACAGATTGGTTTGTTCTTTAGCCATCCATGGTTCCTTTAATGCTCTCCTCCAACACCGTAACTCACATACATCAGTTCTTCTATAGTCTTCTTTTTTCACTGTCCAATTTTCACATGCATATGAGGTTATTGAACAGACCATAGTTTGGGTCAGGCAAACCTCGGACCTCAAACTGATTTCTTTGCTCTTGAGCAATTTAACAAGGTCTTGCACGGAATAGTTGCCTCAAGTAATATGCTGCTTGATTTCTTGGCTGTTGCTTCCATGAGAGCTGATGGTTGATACAAGCAAAATGAAGTCTTTGACAACTTCAATCTTTACTCCATTTATCCTGATATTGTTTATTGATTCAGTGGTGAGGCTGGGTCTTTGATCTTCATCAGTAAGTATTTTAAGTCTTCTTCACATTTAGCAAGCAGGTTGTAACATGTGCATTTTACATATTGTTAATGAGTCTTCCTTTAATCCTGACTTCATATGTTTCTTCATATAATCAAAGTTCTCAGATTATGTGGTCAGCATACAGACTGAATAACTATGATGAAAGAATATAACCCTGGCACACACCTTTCCTAATTTTAAACCATTCAGTATTTCCCTGGTTCTGAACTACCTCTTTATCTTTGTACTGCTTTCTCATGAGCACAATTAAGTGTTTCTGAATACTTGTTGTCAGCAATATTTCCCATAAATTGTCATTATCCACACAATCAAAAGCGTTTGCATACTCAGTAAAGCACAAGTAAACATCTTTCTGGTATTCTCTGCTTTTAGCCAAGAATCATCTGATATGAGCAATGATTGCTCTGATTCCACATGCTAATCTGAATTTGTATTGAACCTCAGACAGTTCTCTATCAATGTATGGTTGGTGCTGTTTTTGTTATGTTTAGCAAAATTTTACTTTCATGCAGTACTAGTGATATTGTCTGATGATTTCTTTATCCTATTGAGTCACCTCTCTTTGGAATGGGCACAAAAAGGGATCTCTTCCAGTCAGTTGTCCAGATAGCTGCCTTCCAAATTTCTTGGCATAGATTAGTTGTGCCTCCACTGCTTCCTCAGTTTGTTTAAGATTTCAATTTTTAATCCATCAATTCCCAGAGCCTTTTTCTTTGCTTATAACTTCAAAGCATCTTGGATTTCTTCCTTCAGTATCATTAACTCTTAATCATTTTCTACATCTCGAATTGGTTTGTCACTGACTATTTATTTTTGGTATAGTTATCTGTGTATTCCTTCCATCACTTTTTAAAATTGTGCTAGTAGTTATAATTTATTTAACATTTAGAGGATTAACATATAGTTATAAGGTCAATATAACCCTTCCACTGGAAGCACTTCATTTGGTTTAATTCCATCTTTAGAGACAAACAGGCAATTCTAGGACCTTCATTCACAATAATGAAATGTCTCCAAAGTTCAGAGTTAGTCCAACACACACACAAAGAAAAGGTAAATATATATCTGCCTTTTGGAAACATCTGTAATTATAGAATTTTTCTGAAAATGAAAAAAACAATGTTAATGCTCAAACATTTTTCCAGACATTGTGATTCCATGCTTCTTACTGGATCTGCCTCCTGTGCTTATGTCATCAAAAAGATCTTTGGAAAATGAACCAAGATTTGATTATTACATGATATATTTTCCATCTTCCTTGATGCTATTTGCATCATTCAATATTTTGCTCAAAGAATCCTTGATTATTGCAAATCAAAGTTTGATTTTTTTTAGAGTTCCCTCTGCTTGATAAATGCTGAGTGTCTTCATACCTTTTGGTTTTCTCACACCAGGTATTTGCACAATTTTCATAATATTTGACTTTGTCATCTTGAACTGCTCTTTGAAGAAAGAGCTGTATTTGTGTTTCACTGACTATACAAAGGAACTTGACTCTGTGGATCATAACATACTATGGATAACATTGTGAAGAGTGAATATTTCAGGACACTTAATCATACTTCTAAGGAACTGATTCTTAGACCAAGAGGTAGTCATTCAATCAGAACAAGGGGATATTTTATCTTCTAAAATCGGGAAAGGTGTGTAATAGAATTGTATCCTTTTATAATATTCATTCAATCTGTATGCTGAGAAAATAATCTGAGAAGCAGGATTATGTGAAAAAGAATGTGGTACTTTAGGAATACTCATAAACTACCTTCCATATGCAGATTACACAACCCTGCTTGCTGAACAGAAGAAAGACTTGAAATACTGATGATCAAAGTGTACAGTCTTCAGTACTGATTACAGCTCAATGTAAAGAAGCAAAAATCCTCACAACTGAACTAATAAATAATATTTTGATAAATGGAGAAATGATTGAAGTTGTTAAAGCTTTCATTTTGCTTGGATCTACAATCAACACTTATGGACACAATGATCAAGGAATCCAATGACCTATTGCATTAAGAAAATCTGTTGCAAAAGACCTATTTAAAGTGTTAAAAGTACAAAGACATTCCTTTAATGAGTAAGATGTGACTGAACCAAGAAATAGTAATTTCAATAAACTCATATGCATGTGAAAGTAAGAAAATAAATAATGAGGACCCTAGAAAAAAGGGTGCATTTGAGTTATAGTGTTGTAGAATAATATGGAAAGTACCATGAACTTCCAAAAGAACATACAAATATGTCTTGGAAGAAGTGAAGCCAGAGTGCTTCTTACAAGTAAAAATGGTGACAGTCTGTAGTTCTTTGTACATGTTATCAAGAAGAATCAGTCCCTGGAGAAGGATATCATGCCTAGGAAAGTTGAAGTTCAGTGAAGAGAACAAAGATGCTAATGAGATAGATTGACCCAGTGGCAAGAACAATAGGCTCAAAATTAATAACAATTGTAAGGAAGGTGCAGGACTAGGTAGTGTTTTGTTTTGTTTTATTTAGGGTGACGTTCAACAACATTTTTTTTTGGGGGGGGTACTAATGCAAACAATGTTTTTGATTTTAAATTCCAAAATTTTATTGTTAGAATAGTAATGCAACAATCTGTATCTTGCAACATTTGTATCACCATTTATTACTTTTAGAGCTATTTTGTTTGGGGGAATTTTTTGTTACATAGACTTTTATGCCATCAACAAAGGCAGATTTACTTTTTTTCTCTTTAGTCTGTATACCTTGTATTTCCTTTTCTTGTCTTACTGCATTACACCAGGATTTTCAATATAAAATTGAATAGAATTGGAAAGAGGAGATAGCCTTGTCTTACTCTAAATCTTACGGAGAAACGATCTAATTTTTCACCATTAAGTTTGACTTTAGAAATAGTGTTTTTATAGATATTCTGTAACTAGCTGAAGCAGTTCCTTTGAGAATTCCATTTATTCTTCTCAATTGAGTTTCCTGTTTTGGAAAATTAGTTGTTGTTGTTAAGTCCCTTCAAGTCTATCCTGACCCATAGCGACCCTGTGTAGGGTTTCTGAGGAGCAGTTGGAGAGCTTGAACTGCCAACCTTGCAGTTCAAATGGCTTTACAGTCTGGTGCATTAACCCACAGTGCCACCTTAGATTCTTGTTTAAATCATCAAGCTGGTTTTGACTCATGGCTACCCTCTGTAGGATTTCCTAGGAATGGCTTATGGGTTTGAACCGGTGACCTTGCAGTTAAGAGTTAAATGCTTATATCAAAGCAAAACACCAGGATATCAATTGCTTTTGCTGTTGTTGTTAAGTGTCCTCAAGTCAGTCTGTATGGACTCATAACAACCTTGCGTGAGGTTTCTGAGTAGGGGCTGGTAGGTTTGAATCATTGAGCATAAGATGAACAGTCCAGTGCTTATCCTACATTACCACACCAAGACCCCAGCAGTGTCTATGAATTCTAGAATTTATCTTCCCATCACTGCTTTTGCTGCATTTCACACATTTTAGTTAGTTGTACTATGGATTTAGTTAGTCTGGATTTGGTTCAAAAAAATTTTTTTTCTTAAGATTTTGGTGACTCCTTAGTTATTTATATGTGTTTTATTTAATCTCCAAGTAATTTATATTTTCTAGCTACCTTTCTATAATGGATTTATAATTTAATTAGATTATGATCTGAAGACTCATGCCTTTTTTTAAACTACTTTACAGTGAGTTTCATCTCTCGTTATTTTGGCCTATCTTGGTCAGTTCTTAATGTGATCCAAGAAGAATGTACAAGACTGAGACAAAAATTATTCACATTATGAACATAGAATTTATTTCAATCAACTTTTAGAAAAGCCAAATACATCATTTTTTGGACTTAAGCTACTTTCTTTTCACTACACTTTGTCCATCTGACAACAATCTTTCATATTCATTTATTTTAAAATATTTTAGGCTAGGATGTGATTGATGCACAAATGTACTGCTCTCTTCACTTCATCAGTGGTAAATCTTCGTCCTTTGAAAGGATCCTTTCAGGGGATCAAAAAAGTGAAAGTCTGATGGACCAAGATCAGATCTATAAAGGAGGATGCTTTAACACCTCTGAATTTCATCTGGAGTTAAGCTTCAGCTCTACAGTGAGCATTGACAAGGTTGTTGAACGTTTTCCTGGTAGTGGACATTGCGAATCCCAGAAATCCCTAAACCTCAATTTTTCTGGTGATGGCTGACTTTTGAACTTTCACTTGGTTGATAATTGAGGATGCTTCTATTGCATGCTCTGCAATTTACTCTCAGGCTCATAGTGATGAATCTATGACTCATTACAAGTAATGATTTTTTAAAAGAAACTTTTACCTTCCAATTGGTCCAAATATTTTTTGCAGATTCTCATCCAAGAGTTATTTTGATACCCAGCTGACATAAACTTTTTGAAACCCAAGTTTGTAGTGGCTGATTTGCAAATAATTTGCCACATAACACACTATCATTCATCTTTTCAGCAGAATAATTTCATGTGCATCTCAAAGTTGTCATTAGCTGTGGATGTGGACAGGAGTTTTAACATAATTGGAGTACAGATAATTTTTCACTCACCCTTGTATATTCTGTTGTTTTTTTGTGAAGTAATTTATATACGTGGATTATAGCCAGCTGGTTGATGGCACTGTCTTAGAAATGATCTTGCATCTCTAGATTATAAAGTTCCATAATACTCAAGAGATAAACTAAAGATGAGTCTTAGATATAAGGAAAAATGAAAAACAATAAATGACATCAGTTTATTAGTGGTTTGTTTTCTGTTGCTCTGCCGGCTTTATTGACACCATAGTTACTGTAAGACAAAATACTAAATAATGATAATAAAATCAGTTTAAACACCCTGGTAGCACCATATGTACAATTCTGCTCCACCATATTTTCTCCAGGTATAAACACATTCTTTGAAGTAACTTTTCAATTTCATTTTAAATTAAAAATCTCCAACTACCCCTTTTTTGCAAAAGATAATCTGTCAGTATGCTATGAATATACCACTAAGAGTCTGAGTCGGTCACTTATTTTTTTTTTTTTTTATATTAATACTGCTATGTGTTCTCTGATTTTTACCATTCACATTATTATATTTTCTTCCATTCAAAATAATAAAAATAAAAAAAACTAAAAAAAAAAATCTACTCATCTTAAAACCATATGTCAAAAAATAATATCTCATATTAATTATGAGTAAATGAAGAAGTTTCATTATGGAATAATACAGCTTGAACAGAACAACACTAAGACAAGGTAAAACTAAAAAGCCCATTTTCTTCGTGTGGAGCAGAAGGACTTTTATATATACAAAACAAAATAAAGGTAGGAATTTAATGATTTATTATAGATTAAAAAATATTCAGTCTTGAAATATTTGATAGTTAAAGGTCAGCTATTTGACTAGGAATGAGTGAAAACACTCTTTCTGTGAATAGTGCCAGCTGGTTCTATCATAAATAATTGGAGTCATAAATGTATTCTTCCCAGCAACAAATTGTTTACCTCATGACCTTTTGTTGCCTGAGAATGCATGTAAACTGTTATTTTTACATCGTGACATGCGTGCTTTCAATGGGATATTAGGAGCCCCAGTGATGCAGTGGTAAAATGATTACTGATACCTCAAAGGTTTGCACTTTGAATCCTTCCATCATAGAGTGATGTAAGAAAGATATACCAGTCTGTTAATATTAAAATTGCAGAATTGGAAATCCAATTAGGCAATTCTACTCTGTTATATAAGGTTTTATGAGACAGAATTGGCTTGATATCGTTGGGATTATTGGGAGTAAGGACTCTTCAGTTTTTTTCTTGATTTTTTTTTTTGGAGTGCATTGATGCTTTCAACTTAATAGTTTATAGAACATCAATATAGTAATATGATTTCTGATTTAAAATATTTTTTACCCATTTTATCAGTCTCTGTTTCAATCTAATATAATAATAAAACAAAACAAGAAACCACACACAATTCACTGCCACCATGTTTATTCTGATGCACAGTAATCCTGTATTAGGTTCCAAAGGCTGTAAATCCACTACTCATCTATCAGCTTGATGTACTGTAGTGGCTTGTGAGTTGCTGTGATTCTGGAAGCTATGCCACTGGTATTTTAAATACCAGCAGGGTCACCCATGTTGGACAGATTTCAGATGAGCTTCCAGACAAAAACAAACTAGGAAGAGGGAGTCAAACTACTTCTGAATATTTAGTCACTGAAAACCTTATGAAGAGCAGGGAAACACTGTCAGATATAGTGCCCTAAAATGAGCCCCTAAGGTTGGAAGATACTCAAAATGCAAATGAGAAAAAGCTGCCTCCACAAAGTAGAGTTGACCCTGATGAAGAGAATGAAGTAAAGTCTGCGGGACCTTCATTTGCTTATGGGGCGCAACTCAAAACAAAGAGAAACAGCTGTAAATATCTATTAATAATCAGACAATGCAATGTACAAAGTACAGATCTAGGATTGTTCTAAATTGTCAAAAATGAAATGGAATGCACATCACTATATGAGGGAATATTGTTGTTGTTAAGTACCTTGGAATAGTTTCGACTCATCGTGACCCTGCGCAGGGTTACCGAGGCTGTAAATCTTTAAAAGAGCAGAAAGTTTAAACTTTTTCCCGTGGAACCTCTGGTAGTTTAGAACTGATAACCTTGAGGCTTACAGCCCAACTAGTAACCACTATGCTACCAGAGCTCCTGATATTAGGGAATAGTGAGTTGAAATGGACTGGAATTGGCCATTTTGAATGTGACAACCAAATGTTTTACTATGCTAGGAATGACAAATTAAGGAGGAATGGTGTTGCATTCTTTGTCAAAAAGAACATATCCAGATCAGTCATGAGTCACAACGCTGTCTGTGATAGGATTATATTCATGAACCTACAGGGAAAATCAGTTAATATCACTATTATTCAAATTTACTCACCAACTAGTAAAGCCAATGAGCATGAAATAGACAAATTCTACTAACTTCTTCTATCAGAAATTGATCAAACATGAAATCAAAATATATTGATTACTATTCGTTATTAGAATGCAAAGGCTGGGGAAAAAAGAGGAAGGATCAGTAGTTGGAAAATATGGCTTTGTTGAGAGAAATGATGCAGGAGATCACATGATAGAATTCTGAAAAATCAATGATTTTTTTCATTTCAAATACATACTTTAGACAGCATAAGACACAATTATACACATAGACCTCACCAGATGGAATACCCAGAAATCACTTGACTACATCTGTGGAAAGAGACGATGGAAAAGGTCTATATCATCAGTGAAAACAAGGCCATGGGCAGACTGTGGAATAGACCATCAATTGCTCATGTGCAAATTCAAACTGAAGCTGAAGGAAATGTAAACAAGTCCAAGAGAGACAAAAGATGACCTTGAATAATCCACCTAAATTTAGAGATCATCTGAAGAACAGATTTGATACGTTAAACACTGAAGACCGAAGACCAGCAGAGTTGTGGGATGACATCAAGAGCAAAAAGTCATTAAAAAGACAAGAAAAAATGAAAAGGTCTAAATAGAGATCAGAAGAGATATTAAAACTTGCTCTCCATCATAAAGATGCTAAAGCAAATGGAAGAAATGAGGAGGTACAGTAGTTGAACAGAAAATTTCAAAGTTCAGGTTCTGAAGACCAAATCAAATATTGTAGTAAAATGTGCCAAGAAGTGGAGTCAGAAAACCGAGAAGGAAGAACAAGGTCAGCATTTCTTAAGCTGGTCAAACTGAAGAAAAAAATTAGAGATTCGACTTATGTTTTTGAAGCATTCTCTGGGCAAATTATAGAATGATGCAGAAAGCATCAAAAGAACATTGAAGGAATACCCAGAGACACTGTAGAAAAAGTAAATGGTTGATGTTCAACCATTTCAAGAAGTAGCATATGATCAAGAGCCAATGACACTGAAGGAGGAAGTCCAAGGTGCATTGAAGGAATTGGCAAAGAACAAAGCACCAGGAATTGGAATCAAAATGGAAATCTTTCAAGAAAGTGAGGCAACACAGAAGACGGTCACTCATCTACTCCAAGAAATTTGGAAGGCAACTATCTGGCCAACTGATTGAAAGATATACATATTTCTGCCCATTCCAAAAAGAGGTGACCCAATGGAATGTGGAAATCATCAGACAATATCTTTGATATCCCATGCAATTAAAGCTTTACTAAAGGTAATACAGTAACGGCTGCAAGCATACATTGACAGAGAACTTCCAGAGGTTCAAGCTGGCTTTAGAAGAGGGCATGGAATGAGGGATATCATTGCTGATGTCCAATGGATCTTGGCTGAAAGTAGAGAATTCCAGAAAGATGTTTACCAGTGATTTATTGACTATGCAAAATATTTTGATTGTGTGGATCATGACAAATTATGGACAGCATTGCAAAATATGAGTGTTCAGGAGCACTTAATTGTGGTGATGAGGAACCTCTACCTTGACTAAGAGACAGTTGTCCTAACAGAACATGGGAATACTGAATGGTTTAAAATTACGGAAAGGTTTGTCACATGGTTGTGTTCTTTTATCATACATATTCAAACTGTGCACTAAGCAGATAATCTGAGAAGCTGGTTTATATGAAGAAAAATATGGCATCAGTATTGGAGGAAGACTAATTAACAACCTGTGATATGCAGATGATACAACCTTGCTTGCTGAAAGCGAAGAGGACTAAAAGTACTTACTGATGAAGATCAAAGAGCACAGCTTTCATTATGGTTTGCATCTCAATGTAAAGAAAACAAAAATCCTTACCACTGGACCAATAAACAACACTCTTATCAATGGAGAAAAGATTGAAGTTGTCAAGGACTTCATTCTTCTGGGATCAACTATCAACACTCATGGAAACAACATTCAAGAAATCAGATGACGTTTTGCATTAGACAAATCTACTCACAAGACCTTTTTAAAGTGTTGAAGAGCAAAGAAATCAGCTTGAGGACTAAGGTGCACCTGACCCAAGCTATGGTGTTTTCAGTAACCTCATATGCATGTGAAAGCTGGATAGTGAATAGGTAAGACCTTAAAGAATTGATGCTTTTGAGTTATAGTGTTGAAGGAGAATATTGAAAGTGCCATGGGCTTCCAAAAGAACCAATATATCTGTCTTGGAGGAAGTGCAGCCAGTGTGCTCTTTGGAGGCCAGTATGCCCAAATTTTGTCTCTCATACTTCAGACATATTGTCAGGAGGGACCAGTCACTTTAGAAGGACATCAGGTCTGAGAAAAGGAGGAAGACATCCAGCAAGATGGACTGGCAAAGTGGCAGCATCAATGGGCTCAAGTGTGGCAACAATTGTGAGGTTGGCCCAGGACTGGGCATTGTTTTGTTCTGTTTTGCATAGGGTTGCTATGAGTTGGTACCGATTCGATGATTTGATGGCACCTAACGACAACAACAGTGCAGTACATCTTCACAGGAATAGACTGCTTTTTGTTTTTTTTCCCTAAGGAGTGACTGATGGATTGCAATTTCTAATCCTGCAGTTAGCAGTTCAATGTTTATTCTAAGGCATTGTTGTTGTTGTTAAGTGTCATTGAGTTGGTTCCGACTCATGGCGACAATGAACAGGGTTTCCGAGGCTACAAATCTTTACAGGAGCAGAACACCTCATATTTCTCCCACGGAGCAGCTGGTAGCTTCGAACTGCTGACCTGGAGGTTCACAGCCCGATTCGTAACCACTACGCTACCAGAGAAATAAATCAGTCTTTAAAACATTTTTGGTGTTACTTATTTCAGGTCCGACCTGTGACTTGGCTAGAGAAAGACCTGTGATCTGCTTTTATGAAGATTATAGGCAAGAAATTCTTATGGATGAGTTCTCATCTGTCATATATGACAGATATGAGTGAAAATTAAATCAATGACATTCAACAATAATAAATTATTTTCCAGCATTGTATTAATGGATAATAAAATTATACTCAATTTATGTATGATGTTGTTCTTGTTAAGAGCCATCGAGTTAGTTCCATCCCATAGCGACACTGTGTAGGGTTTCTTAGGAACAGCTGGAAAGCTTGTATGCACTGGACTGCAAAGTCTTTTGAACATCATTTTATGTATAAATTGTGATTTAAGATACAATTTCATGTTGTGTAAAAAATCATATTTGTATACATTATCCTTCTAATTCCAACCACTTGGGTTTAAAACTCAAAGAATAAATGGTTAACTCTACTGCTTACAAAAACAGATAAAAGTAATAAATTACTACATAATTTAAATATATATTGAGAGTCTTTTAATTATTCAGTGACCGTAGTCTAAAATCTAAGTGACCTTAAGAGATAAGTAAACCCCAAACCCAGCTTTCATCCTGAAGCTATTTCCCTACTATATATATATATATATATATATATTAATGTTTTATTGTGAATTATGTGATAGTTTATATGGGAGAACATTAGCTTTATATTCATCCTATTGTATATTGTTTCATTGCCATGGTTACCATCCCCTCCATTCATCATCAACCAACCAAAGGGTATACCCTGCAAGCCTGTCCCCTGGTTGTCAGTAAACAACCCCTCTGCCTATCTGGATCTAAAGTCTCCAGTTGCTCCATCTTTCAATGTCATCGTCTCTGCCTCCATCTCTCATGTCACTGCTTCCCTGGGAAGGGTCACGCTCTCTCTTCTTCTCCCTTGATGGTGATAGGGATCTCCACTCCTAGACCACAAAGTCAACCACTCCCCTCCTTTTGTTATAAAATGTTTACCTTTACATTTCCAACCCTAACAGTCATTCCTGATACCAATTATTCACTATTGAATCATAAGAGACCTATCTGCATTCCTTTCATCAGCCCAGTCCAGAAAAATTGGATACTACTCAGTGGAGACTTCCTTCCTCCACACCCTCTGGATCTAGGCTACCTCTTGAAAACTTGTAAACCAGTCACTTAGTGCCTTTGTAGCTCCCCCCATTTTGGGTAGCCAATGTCCAAATTGCCCTTCCCTGTCTATTCTGTGTATGGAGGATATGGGAATGATTCTTGCTATAAAGATTTGTTTCCATGTTTGAGCTACTGCTTCCATAAGTGTAGGTCAAGTTCATCAAATTGTATCAGATTACACTTTTTCTCCTCTTCTTTCTTCTTGTAGTTGAGCTTTGATCATCCAGTCCTTAAAGCCAGGTCAAGTGGATATTATCTGCAAGTGTGCATGTTCTTATGCATATGCACTCTCTTCTTATCTGCTGGATGCTTCACTCTCCACTCTAGTCCTCTGTGGATATGTCACTGACTCTAGGCCCAAGAGTCCCCAGGTGTAGCCACGTTGCTGGCCAACCAGGTCTCCACCCAGGCTCACAATAGTCTATTGAACATTGTAGGGCTTAGCTCACAGGTTCATTGCTGTTTTTCCCTCACTTCCCCTTATTGGTGACCAACATGGTCACCAATCAGAGCATGTATTCCCACTGAATCTTAGTCTTCGAAGGGAGTTTGACCTGAGGGGACCCAACCACTTGCCTTGATGTCTCCTGGGTGAACAACTTCCTTGTTTTAGTAGTAATCTATTGGACTGCATTTATTGTTTTGTATTTTTCCTGTTGGTCTTTCTTTCAAGGAGTATCTTCTGTTCTTCTAGCTGCTTCAGGCTGGTCTGCTTATCCTTTCAAAAGGGAATTTCCCATCTCAGAAGATTCTGGATGGGGTTCAGGATTCCACTTATGGTCTTTGTAATGCAGAGGCTCCACAGGAAGCCTCCTTCACTGGGAATGCTGTGGCCCCATTTTAGGTGTTCCAATCATTTATAGGCAGAAAACAGACTTACAAGCTTTCTATGGTGATATATCTGGCTATTTCTTTTTCTCCCTCTGAAGTGTCTATTTTATAATGGTGTTCCAGGGAAATGAAGATTCAAAAGAGCCAAGAATCTTAACATTATTTCCCCCCTTTTGCCCATTCCAACCATGTCTCAATCCCTGTATCCTAGAGCCCTGTTGTTCCAAGGTTGTTCATGGATCGTTATTTACCTTTGTCATACTTAGCCCATGCAAACCTGCCTAATTGTTTTCCCTTCCACTTTGTTCTTACATTCGACTCCATCTTCCTATTATGTATTTCCCCCTCCCTAGCAGCCAAACTATCCAGTTTCTATTCCTTACCCTGTGTTCCACCTTTTCCTGAGCCCCCTCATACCTCCCACATCCCAATAAACAGGAAAGAACCACCACTCCCTTTAGAATGGATTATTTTCTTAGTCTTTTACAGCACTGGACCCATGTAGCATTCTCCTTTTGTGACTGACTAATTTCATTCAACATAATGTCCTCAGGGTTCATCCATGTTATGCAGTGGCTTGCAGCTTCCTTGTTATTTTTCAAGGTAGCATATTATCGCATTGTGTGTATGTACCACAGTTTGTTTATCCATTCTTCATTTGATGGGCTCTTAGGCTTTCTCCATTTTTTGCTATTGTAAATAGTGCTAATCTAAACATTGCTGTGTGTATGGCTCATATTTCATGTGGGTAAATGCCAAATAGAGGAATATCTGGATCACAAGGTATTTCTATTTCTAACCTTCTGAGGAAGCGCCAAATTGGTAGCCAGAGAGGATGGAACATTTTGCAATCCCACGAGGAATGCAGGAGAGTCCCAGTCTCTCCACATCCCCACCAACAATCATTTTCCTCTACTTTTTTTCATCTTTGCTGTTATTACTGGTGTGAGAAGATATCTCACTGTTGTTTTGATTTGCAGTCTCTAAGGCTTGTAATCGTGAACATTTCTTCATATGTTTGTTGGATCTCCTCATTGGTAAAGTGACTATTTCCTGTGGCCATTTTTTAATTGAGTTATTTTTCCTTCCCTAGTAGAGGTGTTGTAGTTTCCTATATATTTTAGAAATGAGTCCCATGTCTGATTTTCCCATTCTGTGGGTTCCCTTTTTACTGTTCTAGTGAAGTCTTTTGATGTACATAAGATTTTAATTTTTAATATGTCCCACTCAACTATTTTGTCTATTTTTGTTTGTGTAGTTTTCAAAATGTTTTGTAGTCTGTGTATTCCCCCTCACATTTGTCCTTATTTTTTCACTGATGGTCTTCATAATTTTGGGATTCACATTTAGGTCTTTAATTGATGCTGAGTTTAATCTCGTATTAGGCGTGAGGTGAAGGTCTAGTTTCAATCTTTTGCATATCACTTTCCAGTTCTGCCAGCACCATCTGTTGAGAAGATTATCACTTCCCCATGTGATATATTTAGGTACTTTGTCAAAAATCAGTTGGCTGTATGTGGATTGGTTAATTTCTGGATTCTCAATTCTGTTTCATTGAACAAGGTATCTTTCATTGTACCAGAACCAAGCTGTTTTGACCACGGTAGCCATGTAATAAATTTTGAAGTCAGGGAATGAGAGGTTCCCAACCTTATTCTTCATCTTAATCAGTGCTGTGCTTATTCTATGTCACTTTCCTGTCCATATAAAGTTTGTAACTGTTCTTTCCATCTCTTTGAAGAATGCCATTGAAATGTGCATTGGGATAGCATATATGTAAATTGCATATGGCAGATCCTGTAAACATGCAGTGAGAAGCTCCGTCACCAACAATACAGAATACCGGGCAAAGCAGGATCAGGGGATGGTGCTAGAACTCTGAACCACTTATAAAGGAATAGTTAGAAGATTGGAAGGTTTACAGCCAGGGAAATTTGTAGCAGAAGCAAGAAATCCATTGCTTTCTAATTCAAGATGCTACATTATTCCCAGAGCCACCATCTTGGGAGAGAACAAGTGGAGGAAGGATCAGAACAGCCACAAACACCTGACAGATCTGAGATAAAGGTGTGGACATTCATTTTTTGTTGTTGTTGCTGTCCGCTGTTCATTGGTCTCTTGCTGACTGTGCACCTCCATTCTGATAACTAGAGGGGATACCTGAGCCAATGGATACACCACCCCCACCCCTGGAAGGGGTTCTACTACACATGCGTACAGATCTCCTGGAAATTTAAAGTGACAGTTTTGACATAAAACAAAACGGCCACTACTCATCTGTCTGACAGACGGTGGTGGCTGGTGAGTTGCTGTGATTCTGAGGGCTATGCAACTGGTATTTTAAATAATCAGTAGAGTCACCCAAGGTGGACAGGTTTCAGATGGGCTTCTAGACAAAGACATACTAGAAAGAAAGAGTGACAAACTATTTCTGAATCTTTAGTCACTGAAAACCTTATGAATAGCAGGGAAACACTGTCAGATACAGTGCCGGAAAATGAGCCCCTCAGTTCGGAAGGCACTCAAAAGGGGACTGGGGAAGAGATGCCTCCTCAAAGTAGAGTTGACGTGAATGAAGTTAAGCTCGTGGGAGAAAAGCCCACAGAACCTTCTTTTGCTAATGGGGCAAAACTAAAAATGAAGAGAAACAGCTGTAAACATCCAGTGAAAATCGGAACATGGAATGTGCAAAGTATGAAACTGAGAAAATTGGAAGTTGTCAAAAATGAAATGGAATGCATAAACA
>NW_006409137.1:240708-245098 GCF_000296735.1 Chrysochloris asiatica
ATGGTTTCTGCTGAGAGATCCGAGCTTAATCTGACTTGCTTATCTTTGTATGTAACACTCCTTTTTTTCCCTAGCTGCTTTCATGTGCATCTCCTCATCTTTAATTTTGGAGAGCTGGATTATGATAAGTCTCGGTGATTTTCTTTTGGGTCTATCCTTCCTGGCATTAGTTGAGCTTCTTGAATGTTTCTCTTTTCACTTTTAAGGAAGTTAGAAAATTTTTCTTCCAGCAGTTCTTCAACTATTTCCTCTGTGGACTTGTGTGATTTTTCTTGTTCTAGAATGCTGATAAATCTTAAGTTCTAAAGTTATTCCTCTTCATGTTGCCCAACATGAATCTTAGACTTTCTTCAGATTTTTTTTTTTTAATAATCATTTTTTTCTGTTTGCTCTTCTGTCTTAGTGGTATGGTGAGATCTGTTTTCCAGCTCACTGATTCTGCCTTCCATCTCTTCTATTCTACTCCTTTGCCCTTTCAGTGTATTGTTTATTTATGATATTCTATAATTGATCATTTGGCCCTCTTTCTGTAGGGTTTGAATTGTTTCTAATGCTGTATCTATATTATTGTTTGTCCTGCAGCAGTTTCCTGACTTCTTCCTTATTTTTCTCATCTCTGTTGTAAAGTTTTTTTAAACATTTTATAATCATTTTTCTGAATTCCTTCTCAGGCATTTCCAAGGCCTGCCCTCCTTCCAGAATGAAGTCCAGATCTACCCCTAGGTCATTTGTCTCAGACATTTTATCTTGTTTCTGGACATGTGCTGATATGGTCATCTGCTTTTGTATCTTGGACATGTTTAGTGCTTATCTATGTCATTAATATTTAATTGAATGTGAGCTTTGGTATTTTGTATATTTTCTGATTGCCTTCAGATAGATGTGATCAAGAAGTGGGCTTCCCTCTTCACCCTTCTTATTGCTTAGCTCAGAGTAACTTTCACAGATGTTTCTGTCTCCATGGTATATGGCGGTTAGTAATGGTTCTTGCCTGGATGTTGGTGTTTTATAGAGTGTGATTGTAATTTGACTATATGACAGCAGTTGCTGTCTCTTCTTGGGTAATATAAGAAGAAAAAGAGTCCCTCAAAGTGGAAAGGGAAGCATAAAACAGCAAAACAGCAACAGCAAAAAAAACAAAGCAAAACAAAACAAAAAAACCCTGCTAAACAACAACAAACAAAAACTAGATTGGATATAATTGCAGATAAGGGAGAGGAGGGACAGAAAAAAATCTGTAGCCTAATATGTGTATGACTTTAACGTCTTCTTTCAACTATTTTCCTTCATAGCTGCCTCATATATTTCAAAATGTCACTGTTGGTTGTTACACTGTACCAAAGGATTTAGTTTAATTTTTGTCCATTTAAAACAACAACAACAACAACAACAACAACAACAACAACTCTCTTTTTCTCTCGACACCACTTGTTTTGGCTTTTTCTGTATTAAAATACAAAAACAAAACAATTCAGGGATGCCTCTTGGGCTGAGAGTATCTGTGCACCTGAATGACAGAAGAACCCAGCAGTGGTCGGGCAGGTGGTTTCCACTCACCTTTACTCTGAGGCTCTCATGGCATTTTTCAGTGGTGTGTCTGACCCTCACTTTAGTGCTTATCTATGCCATTTGGTCTTGCCCAAGTTGTTGGCTCCAGGCCACCAAGCCTGGCAGATTCAAAAGTACCCAATTTCAAACTTTTGCTACAAGTTATAATGGCTATGAGCCTTCAAATTTTTAAAATGTGTCTACCTATGTGGTTCTGAGTTTTGAAGCTCTGCCCAGAATCTGCTTTGCCTGGTATTCTGTGGTACTGTTTAGGGAGAAACTCAATGCACCTCTACCCAAGCTGTCATCAAGCCACACCTTCCCCCTACTATGATTTTTATATTTGGTTTTCTCAGTCTTCATGGAAATAAAAGATAGAGACGGTAAAATCTTGGTTTCTCCTAGACTTTAGAATTCAAGGTACTATAATTTTAGACTGAGTAAAATAGAAAGAAACATTTCATTTACTATTTTCTCACTCTTCATTTCTGGGTAAGAAGAGCAAATTTTTTTCTATCTCAGGAACTGATATTAGGAGCCATAGTTGTTGTTAGGTGCCATCGAATCAGCTTCATCTCATTGCAATCCTGTACACAACAGAAGAGAGTACTGGATTAGTAGGAGAATAAAGATTTAAAAAAAAACAAAAAAACAAAGTTACATGAGTGTTAACTGCATCTCTGCTCTTCAAGAGAGGGCCCATGCTTTCTCCTAAATAAGAATAGTCAGGTGAAGCAGAATTTCCATATAACCAAAAAGTTTTAATATAGGAAATGGCTTATTTAGGCATGTCCATGCTATTTGTGAAAGAATACAACATTGTTGCACACCTTTCTTAATTTTAAAACATTCAGTGTTCCGGTGTTCTGTTCGAACTACTGCCTCTTGGTCAAGGTACAGATTCCTCATGCACACAATTAAGTGCTCCGGAATACTCATACTTAGCAACGTTGTCTATAGCTTGTCATGATCCATACAATCAAAAGCCTTAGCCTTGTCAATAAAGCACAGGTAAACATCTTTCAGATATTCTCTGCTTTCAGCCAAGATACATTGGACATTAGAAATTATATTCCTCATTCCACGGCCACTTACAAATCCAGCTTGAACCTCAATACTTATTCAACCTGTATGCTGAGCAAAGAATCTCAAAATCTGTGTTATATGAAAAAAAAAAAACAAAAAGTGGCATCAGGATTGGAGGAAGACTCATTAACAATCTGTGATATGCAGATGATACAATCTTGCTTGCTGAAAATGGAGAGGACTTAAAACATTTACTGATGAAGATCAAATGGCACAGCCTTCGGTATGGATTACATCTTAATGTAAAGAAAACAAAAATCCTCACCAGTGGACCAATAAACAACATTCTTGAAAACAGAGAGAAGACTGAAGCTGTCAAGGACTTCATTCTTCTTGGATCAACTATTAACCCTCATGGAAGCAGTAGTCAAGATATCAAATGACGTATTGCATTAGGCAAATCTGCTGCACAAGACCTTTTTAAAGTGTTGAAGAGCAAAGGTGTCAGCTTAAAGACTAATGTGTGTCTGACCCAAGCGATGGTATTTTCAATAACCTCATAAGCATGCCAAAGTTGGACAGTGAATAAGGAAGACCATAGAAAAATTGATGCATTTGAGTCCTGATGTTGGAGGAGAATATTGAAAATGCCATGGGCTGACTTGATGGCACCTAACAATAAAAACATGCTATTTGTTTTAATGGGAAACATTTCTTCAAGATGGCTTCCATCTGAAAGGCCTCTGGTAGGAACAGCAAGAACTCATCCTGAAATATAGAACATGCATGGTTCTTCAGGACTCATAATTCATACTCTTCCCAGGGGCTAGAATTGTCCTTTGCTAACATAGAAAATTTATCCCTTAAAGTTATTCCAAGGAAACTAAGCAAACAAATCTGACTTGTCAAATATCTTACAAGGAAGGAAAAACACAAAATTTTCATGCATGGTTTTCCTTAATGGCAACTCCCATAGAATATGGAAGTTTTATAGGTTGTCTTTCTTAATGGTATGTCTCAGGAAGTGGTTACTCAACTATGGACCTGGTTGAGTCATGCATATCTTTGAAATTGCCTAAGGAAGGAAGTGTGTAAGACTCAATATGTCTAAAGCTTTTGGTTGCAAGGTTTCAACTAATAAGTAGCTCATGTATGACTATGATTTCTGGACCGTCTTTCTTTCTGTCACAATTGTATCCAAACTCACAATGACAGATTTATATGGAAGAAGAAGAAAAAAATAATAATAATAAGGGAAATTCCATTTAAAAATTATCATAGTTTTTCAGTGTTTACAGCCTAGAAACAGAAATTATGCATCAGTTTGAGAGCAAATCACTTTGAAGCCATCTAGCTTGAGGAATTTTCCTTGCAGACAAAAGAGTTTCTTGGGCTGCATATTGTAGATAATAAACAGTCACCAAAATGTGCTTAGCAATTGACCAAAAGGAATACCACTACCTTGTCTCCTGCTAATCTTACTACTTGCAGATGTTTTTTTATCTATAGATCCCTGAGTAACTTCTAGCCAACTCCAGCAGAATGAAAAGTATGTAGAGAAAACCTAATTCTGTCCCCTGGATGACTCAAGAATGTTGTCTCACATCAAAAAATGAAAATATTCACCAAAATATATGTTACAAGGTTCTCTTTTGAAGGTAAATGGTCCATTGACCACTTCTGGGCCAAAGTAAAGCTTTGCCTCTACTATGAATTATATGTAGTATTAAGGAGTTAGAACAGGGAAAATGTGAGTCTCAAGTCACTTTAGGCATGGCCTGTCTCAGTAGAAACAATCAAACTTCAGCAGTAAAAA
>NW_006409137.1:245198-247061 GCF_000296735.1 Chrysochloris asiatica
TAATATCCATGCGCTTCCAGGGAAGCCCAGTTAATACCACTATTATTCAAATTTATGCACCAACCACTAAAGCCAGTGAGGATGAAATACAAGAATTCTACCAACTTCTTCAATCTGATATTGATCAAACATGCAATCAAGATATATTGTTCCTTATTGGTGATGGGAAAGTAAAGGTCTGTAGCAAAGAGGAAAGACCAGTAGATGGAAAATATGGCCTTGGTGATAGAAATGATGCTGGAGAACACATGATAGAATTCTGCATAACCAATGATTTGTTCATTTCAAATACTTTCTTTAGACAGTATAACAGATTACTACATACATGAACCTCATCAGATGGAATACATAGAAATCAAATTGACTACATCTGTGAAAAGAGAAGATGGAAAAGCTCCATATCATTAGTGAAAACAAGGCCAGGGGCAGACTGTGGAATAGACCATCAATTACTCATATGCAAATTCAAATTGAAATAGAAGAAAATGAAAACAAATCCATAGGAGCCAAAATATGACCTAGAATATATCCCACCTGAATTTAGAGATCGTCTGAAGAATAGATTTTATACATTAAACACTAAATAAAGAAGACCAGAAGAGTTGTGGGATGATATCAAGAACATCATATGTGAAGAAAGCAAAAAGTCGTTAAGAAGACAAGAAAGAAGGAAAACATCAAAATGGATGTCAGAAGAGACTCTGAAACTTGCTCTGCAGCATAGAGATGCTAAAGAAAATGGAAGAAATGAAAAGGTCCAAGAGCTGAAAAGAAAATTCCAAAGATCAGCTCAAGAAGATAAAGTCAAATATTATAATAAAATATGTAAAGATCTGGAATCAGAAAACCAAAAAGGAAGAACACACTCAGCATTTCTCAAGGTGGGGGAACTGAAGAAAAAAATAAGCCTCGGCTTTCGATATTGAAAGATTCTCTGGGAAAATTATTGAATGATGCAGAAAGCATCAAGAGAAGATGGAAGGAATGCAGAGTCACTGTACAAAAAGGAAATGGTTAATGTTAAACCATTTCAGGAGGTAGCATATGATCAAGAGCCAATGATACTTAGGGAGGATGGCCAAGGTGCATTGAAGGAATTGGCAAAGAATAAGGCACCAGGAACTCATGGAATAAAAATTGAAATCTTTCTCAGAAAGTGAGGCTGCACTGGAAGCGTTCACACATCTTTGCCAAGAAATTTGGAAGACAACTATCTGGCCAACTGATTGGAAGAGATCCTTATTTATGCCCATTCCAAAGAGAGGTGACCCAATGGAATATGGAAATCATCGGACAATCTCTCTGATATCTGAAGCGAGTAAAATTTTGCTAAAGGTAATACAGAAATGGCTACAATCATACATTGACAGAGAACTTCCAGAGGTGCAAGCCAAACTTAGAAGAGGCTGTGGAATGAGTGATATCACTGCTGATATCCGATGAGTATATGTCCAATGAATCTTGGTTGAAAGCAGAGAATATAAAAAATATGTTTAACTGTGCTTTATTTACTAAGAAAAGGCTTTTGATTGTGTGCCTCATGACAATCTATGGACAACATTGCGAAGTACGAGTATTCCATAATACTTAATTGTACTCATGAGGAATCTGTACCTGGACCAAGAAGCAGTTGTCCAAACAGAACGTCGGAACACTGAATGTTTTAAAATTAAGAAAGGTGTGTGACAAGGTTGTATTCTTGCACCAACCTGTATGCTGAGCAAATAATTCAAGAAGCTGGGTTCTGTGAAGAAAAACGTGGCATCAGGATTGGAGGAAGACTCACTAACAGCCTGCAATATGCAGATGATACAACCTTGCTTGCTGAAAATGAAGAGGACTTAATATATTTACTGATGAAGA
>NW_006409137.1:247253-248504 GCF_000296735.1 Chrysochloris asiatica
AAGTCAAATTGTATTTCAGACTCAATTTCATCTTTTGCAAGTGAATGCCCATTCTTGCCTTCCTTTAAGTGTGTTTATACTAAGCCAGCTTTCATTTCCCTAAAACTTTTGTGTTTCTGATTCATCCCCAACCAACTTTCCAGAAATTTTTTCACCACTGAAGTTAGTGTGCTCCCTGCTCAAACTCTGGGTTCTAACTGCAGCTCTTTGTGGGCCTGTGTCCAGTCCCAGGAAGCCATTCCTTTTCCCTCTGTGCCTTTCTTTAATTTTGCTGCTCAAACTGCAGGATTCTTTTCTTAAGGTACATATGCTGCTTTTATAATGAAAAAAAGACTGTTGCTATTGTTAATTGCCAATGAATCCATTCTGAAACATAGAGAACCTGTATAGGGTTTCCAAGAAGTGACATGTGAGCTTGAACCAGTCACTGAATCATAGAGACCCTGTATAAAGTTTCCAAGGAGTAACTGGTGGCCTTGTAATTCAAACAATTCTTGCTGTTCAGAGAATTAAACTGTTAGGCTAGAATTAAATCTGGACTGGACTTCTTCCAAGATTACCTGACAGATAAGTATATTAACATTCTAAAGGAAAGAACTAGCAACCCATAGGAAACATTGGCTGATCTAGCTTTTACTTGCTTTGCAACAAGAGAGCAAAGCAAGATAACTAAGAATGCTCATAGCAAAGGAATTCACCTTGGTAGTGGAGTCTTTGATAATATGGCAAGGGCTATACCTGGCGGCTGAGAGCCTGGAATACCCTTTCTGAGAAGTTCCAGCCATAACAATGCACCCAGGACAGCATTCTGTATAACTGGGGTGTAGTGACACTTCCCAAGAGAGGAGGAGAACAGAGGAAACTCCACTCTCCTTAAACTTTAAGAAGTCCTAGGGCTAAAGTAAATGGAATAAATGAGGAGGTAAAGAACTGAACAGAAAATTCCAGAGGTCAGATCGAGATGATAAAGCCAAACATTACAACAAAATATGCAAAGATATTTGTCAGAAAATGAAAAAAGAAGAACATGCTCAGCATTTCTCAAGCTGGGGGAACTGAAGAAAAAAATTCAAGCTTTGACTTTCGTTATTGAAGGATTCTTTCAACAAACTATTGAGTGATGCAGAGAGCATTAAAAGAAGATGGAAGGAATATACAGAGTCACTATAGCAAGAGGAAGTGGTTCATATTCAACTACTTCAAGAGGTAGCATATGATCAAGAGCAAATGATACTGAAGGAGGAAGTCCAA
>NW_006409137.1:248604-249785 GCF_000296735.1 Chrysochloris asiatica
GCCAGGTGGCAGCATCAATGGACTCAAGTTTGGCAACAATAATGAGGTTGGCACAGAATCGGACATTTTGTTCTGCTGTGCATAAGGTCACTATGAGTCAGTGCCGAGTCAATGGCACCTAACAACAACAGCAACAATTTGCTTTGGTGAGTATTGAATTTTCACAATGTTAAGTGCAGTTGAGTCAGTTCTGACTCATAGTGATCCTGTATATGGTTTCCAAGGAGCAGCTTGTGAACTTGAACCACCAACTTTGCAGTTCATATAGCTTTTCAGTCTGATGCATTAGTCCACAGCGCCACACCAGGACTTCATTTGCCAATATGGATGCCTTTTAATTTACCTGTTTTTCCATATAGCTCTTGCTAAGACTTTTAGCACAATATTGAATAGGAGTCCTGACAAAAAGCAATCTTGTGTAGTTCCTATTGGCAGACTGAAGGCTTTAATTTCCTCTCCATTGAGAGTAATTAGACTTTGTGTTATGTATATATGTTCTTAATTATAATGACAATTTCCTTTCAATTCCTACTTTGCTGAGTGTTTTTATTAGGAATGGATTTGGAGTTTGTCAAATGCCTTTTCTGCATCAATCAATAAGATCATGTGGTTCTTTTATTTTTTCTTATTTATATGGTGGATTACATTGATCATTTTTTTCTAATGTTGAAACATACTTGCACCCCTGATATGAAGCCCACTTGATCATGAGGTATTATCCTTTTGATGTGCTCCTGAATTCTCTTGGCTAGGATTTTGTTGAGAATTTTTGCCATCCTTGTATCCCTGATATGAATTCCACTTTATCATGATGTATTATTTTTGATGTGCTACTGAATTCTCTTGGCTAGGATTTTGTTGAGAATTTTTGTGCCTATATTCATGAGTTATATTTGTCTATAAGTTTCTTTCTTAGTGATGTTCTTCTCTGTTTTTTTTTTTTTTTTTGGTGGGGGGAGAGTTATGCTTGCTTCATAAATGTAGTAGGAAGTTTTCCATTCTCCTCTCTATTCTGGAATAATTTGAGTAGAATTGGTGACATTTTTTTCCCTGAATGTTTGGTAGAACTCACCAGTGAAGCAATCTGTGCCTGGACTTCTTTTGGTTGGGAGTTTTTTGATGACCTGATCAATTTTTTTTCTTTTGTTAAGGGTCTGTTCAGGTTTTCAATTTGTTGTTGT
>NW_006409137.1:249885-260222 GCF_000296735.1 Chrysochloris asiatica
TCTGGTAAGGTGGAGGGTCAGAGAAAAAGAGAAAGACCCCCAATGAGATGGATTGGCAAAGTAGCAGCATCAATGGGCGCAAGTGTGGCAACAATAGTGAAGTTGGCCCAGGTCCAAGCAGTGTTTTCTTCTGCTGTGTATAAGGCCGCTATGAGTCAGCTCTGGATGGCACCTAACAACAACAGGACTAGGGAATGCCCAGCCTAGAGACCTGCTCTCCTTTATAGCAACTTAGGCCAAGTTTCAATTATACCATAAAACTCTCCCCTGAGGCAACTGCTCATAAAAATGGAAGACACTAGATCTTGTCAGTTTAAAGATCAGGAAACACATATTGTTTTGTAATACAGTCCGGTAGTAGTATACACTGGGTGAACAATGGGAATTGGCCTGTAAATGTGATTATAAATCATAATACCCTTCTCCAACTAAACTGGTTCTGCAAATAAAAACAGAAGAGGACAGTGGTCCTGTATGTTCTAGATTTTTTGATTCTTACAGAGAAACCAGAGAGGGAGAACATATCCAGGAGAAGACTGTTAAATAGATTTTACTGTTATGCAAGCATATTATGGATTCAAATATCTTCTATTATTCATAGCTGCTCTCAGGCTGGATCAAATCCTACCGTACCCAAACTGAAAGGGCATTAAATGTGAACAAAGTGTTCCTTAAAGAAATTATTCCATTATTTGGATTGTCCTTAAGCCTTCAACGTGACAATGGAACTGCTTTTGCAACTAACTTGACACAAGAAACATGAAGTATTAGGAATCAAGTGGCATCTCTACATTTCCTGGATGCCACAGGACTCTAGAAAAGCTTAAAGAGCTAGTAAAACTTATAAAAGAACCCTAGCATAATTGTTTCTTGTAACTAAAACAAGCTGGCTACCAACTCTACCCACAGCTCTTATGAAGATAAGAGCCTCTCCTTGAAGTAATCTAAAATTAATCCTGTTTGAAATCCTTAATGGGTAACTTTTCCCATGACAAATTCCAGACATTTCTCCAAAGACATACATCTCTTAAAATATCCTGTATTGCTTGTTAATGTGCAGCAGGCCCTGTTAGACTGTGGACAGCAGATCTTCTGGACTCCATGACAAGGAGAGTTAAAAGTCTCCTTCCACCCAAGAGAGTTGTTGTTAAGTACCATGGAGTCCATTCCAACTCATAGAGACGCTGTACAGGGTTTCCGAGGCTGTAAAACTTTTCTGGAGCAGAAAGTCTCATCTTTATCCCATGGAACAGCTGGTAGTTTCAAACTGCCAACTTTGAGGTTAACGACCCCATTCGTAACCACTACGCTACCAGAGCTCCTTACCCAAGAGAGTGGGTGGTAGTAAAAGATTAGAGAGAAAGAATACCTACCACAGAGTTTGAGTCTTTGTAGCCTGGCCCCTTTGTTATTGTTGTTGTTAGGTGTCATCGAGTCGGTACCAACTCATAGCAACACTATGCACAGCAGAACAAAACACTGCCTGATCCTGGGCCAGCCTCACAATTGTTGCCACGCTTGAGTCCATTGATGCTGCCACTTGGTCAATCCATCTCATTGGGGGGGTCTTCCTCTTTTTCTCTGACCCTCCACCCTACCAAACATGATATATTTCTCCAGCGACTGGTCCCTCCTGACAATATGTCCAAAATATGAGAGACAAAGTTTGACCATCCTGGCCTCCAAGGAGCACTCTGGCTGCACTTCTTCCATCATGGATCTGTTTGTTCTTTTGACAGTCCATGGCACTTTCAATATTCTCCTCCAACACCAGAACTTAAATGTGTCAATCCTTCTACGGTCTTCCTTAATCACTGTCCAGCTTTCATATGCATATGAGGTTAATGAAAATACCATGACTTGGGTCAGGCACACCTTAGTCCTTAAGCTGACCTCTTTACTTTTCAATATTTTAAAGAGGTCTTGTGCAGCAGATTTGCCTAATGCAATACGTCATTTGATTTATTGGCCACTGCTTGGCCCCTAGCAGACATTTATTACTTTCCTAATGTGGCACTGTGCGTTAAGGCACTGGACTGCAAAGTTGGTTTGAACTGCAAAGTCGGTGGTTCCAGCTTACCAGCTGCTCCTCAGAAACCCTATACAGGTTCACTATGAGTCAGAACCAACTCTACAGTACTTAACAACTACAACAATAACAGCCACAGGGGTCAAACTTAAGGGAGTAAAGAGTTGGGTTCAAGCATCCAGAATAAAATCTATGGTAAAGCTTTGGCCAGGCCAGCATCAAGTGAAACCTCCTGAATATACTTGTGAGTCAGTAGAAGACTTGAGGCTCCCATTCAAAAAGAAGGGGATACATGAATACTTCCTGAGTTCTTGCTCTGAGGATTGCAACTATCTTAATGTTACTAATCCTGGTTTTATCACTGTATTGCTCTAAAACTGATCCTCCTTTTGGAAAACATTTATTTTGCCTCTGCTAGATGACTGCGACTCGTTGGCACTTAACAACAATAACAACAGATGACTAAAGATGAAACTTCTTTCCCTTATACACTGGTGGTGGTGGGGGTTATGAGCCATGGAGTCAGTTCCGACACTGAGTGAACCTTTGTATACATTCTGACACTTTATACAGCTTTATGGAGTAGAAAGCCTTGTCTTTCTCCTGTGGAACCGCTGGTAATTTTGAAAATGCTGACCATAAGATTCGCAGTCTGAATCATAATCACTATGCTACCAGAGTTCCTTCATTTAAATTACAAGAAAATATATAATTTTTCTAAGTGTTCTCCTAACAAAGGGCCATATGAGTAATGAGATGTTACAATGAAAAGCTGCAACCATAGAACGGGAAAGATTAGAAAAGCTAACTCCAATAAATATTCCCATTACCATCAGGAAGTAGTCAATAATTAGTCATCCTTATCCTTAAAGAATTGTTGTTGTTGTTGTCAAGTGCCATAGAGTCAGTTCCAATTTAAAGTGACCCTGTACAGGGTTTCTGAGGGGCAGTTGGTGGGTTTGAACTGCTGACCTTGCTGTTCTAGTCCAGTGCTGAACCTACAGTGCCACACCAGGAGTCCCTTTACTATTATTCCTATTGTGACACTGTAGGATAATTTGTTACACTGAAGGTTTGGTTTGAACTGAAAGGTGGCAGTTTAAACTCACCATGTGCTCTTCAGAAACCCTATCTATGGCTGCCATGAGTCAGAACGGACTCAACAACACTTAGCAACAGCAACAACAACAACAATATTAGGGGGTGATGTTAGGTAGACGGAAGAGGGAAAGAAGTGGTCTCAACTCACCCTAGGTATGGCCTGTGTTAGCAAAAAGCAAGCCAATCTCATTAGTGAAGAATTTCTGAAAAGAGGAGTGGGGAAACAAAGATACTGCTTTCCATATGAAATGAAATGGGTTAAGGATGATGTGAGATAGAAAATTTGTTTGCATAAGGAAACAAAATTGATTAATAATAAGCTGAAATCTAAAAGACGAGACTTCAAGGAAATCCTGTATGTATCACTATCCCAATTTAGCTCTTTGATCACTCAGACTAGGAGTAAGTCCACTCCCATTACAAATACATAGATAAAGAAGAAGCCAAGTTGTATTAAGGACTCCACCTCCTTTTTTTTCTTAAAGTAGTTGGCTATTCTTATCTCTCAGAATACATCAATGCCAATAAATCTTTCATTTCCCTAAGCTTCTTGTCTTTTCCAATTTTTTGGAAGGACAGAAGCACTGATAGGGAAACTACAATTCAATAGTGGCAGCAGCACTTACCCAAGTTCCTATATATGCATAAGTTCCTCTTTTCCCAAAGCTTTAAAAATTCCAAGCCTTTTTGATCAGGGTAACAGTGCTTTGCAAGTGATCTCCCTTTCTCCTTGTTTCTTCCAACTAAAAAAATTGTACTATCCTCTTCCACCCACCAGTCCTCTGTCAGTTTGTCATACTCTGGTGGCTTCTGAGTTGGTGCTTCTGTGACTGTTTTATTTAAAAAAAAAAAAAAATTGTCAATTGCTGACCTTGAGATTAACATCCCGATTCGTAACCATTTCATATATATTTATATTTATGGATATATTCACACTCTCCCTCCCACCGGATTTCAGCCTATATTATTCATGCATCCACATGGTATAGCACTATAGGATAAAATATTCAACCATAAGGTTGGTTTGAATGGCAAGGTTGGTGGTTCAGAATCACCAACTGCTCCTCAGAAACCCTATACAAGATCTCTAAGAGTCAGAATTGACTTGTTGCATTAAACACCAACAACAACAACTCATGCATCACTGCTATTGCAGGACTGTGTCTATAAAACTATCTATCTTGGCTGACTAGCTTTATAGACTCATCACTGTGTCTTTCTCTGCTTCCATCATGTTCAACCAACCCTCTTTTACTGCTTATCATCTAGAGCCTTTTGTTGTTGCTAAGTGCCTTCAAATCAGTTCCAACCTATAGAAGCTCTATAGAAGTTTTCCATGGAATAGTTGATGGGTTTGAACTGCCAACCTTGTGGTTTTGTCCAGTGTTGATCTTACAGTGCCAAACCAGGAGTCCTAGATGCTAGAAATTTAGGAATATTTTTGTCATCTTTTATATTAATAAAGTATAATGCTTGTCAATTATTTTGATGGTCTACTGGTCTTGTCACTCCTGAGATTCTGTATACTCTTGTCAATATTCTCGTTTTCACTTGCTCATATTGATCTCATATTGTTTTAAGTTTATAATTTAAGTTTGACAGTTTCTAACTAAGAGAGATAGTCTCTTTTAAATTTGTTAAACATTCTGGTCACTCATTAATCAGACCAGGATTCTGTCTTCACAAATATCACCTTTATCAGTCTCCTTGTATCTTAATTGATCCAAATTAAACTGAGATGTGCTTCTTACATCTCTGGGCTGTGCCTTCCATTTTAAACTGTGAATCTTCTTCTACACAGTAGATTCCTCTGGGAATTAGCAATATAAATGTGCAGGTTTCACAAATTTATCTCCACAGAAGTTAACCTTTTGAAGTGTCAATACCACTATACCTGAAATGCTGGATTTTTAACTCTTTTTTTCATTTTTAACTCAATTAAAAAGGAAAAATATCAATTTTTTTTACATAATACAAATGAACAATAAGTACTTATATATAATGCACATATTATATGTTCACTATTGTATATGTATGACACAATAGAAACAGAATGTTGATAGATCTCACTTAGAAAGTTGGTCATTAAAAAAAAAAAAAGAGCACCTTAGGAAATGCTTGTCATGTCTATAAAAATGGGTTACATCTTCTTATTTTAAGTTATACTACTCTGTCCTTTTGATTTATTTCTAATTATGCATTACTAGCTTTTATAGTGTTTTGAATTTCTGCTCTTATAAAGGACAGAGACCATATTTAGTTTGCTGGTATTATACATCAGGATTTTCGATAAGGATTGATTTACAATAGCTCCTCAAAATGCATAATGTTGTTGTTGTTGTTGTTGTTAAATGCTGTTCAGTTGGTTACAACTCATACTGAATCTATACAGGGTTACCAATGGGCACCTGGTGGATTTGAACAGCCAAACTTGTTCAGCCTTGTGGTTGAGTGCTTTACAGTGTCACACCAGGACAAAAATACATGATGTACATATCAATAAAAAGAAAAAAAAAAATCAATGAGGGATTGCCTAGTTAAAAATATTTTTGGAAGGACAGACAAGCATAGAAGGAACTTAAAAATTAAGATTTTTAAAGAGTTGGAGAAGAATAAAGAATTGAAGGAAATTCTAAAGTGAAAAATTAAGAATGAGGAAACATGACATGTTATGACAGTCTCATGGGAAAACAGTAAAGCTGACAAGACTAAAGAAATGCTTGTATTGGGGAAATTAAGTTACAAAGTCATATATTGTATGAGATAAGATAATAAAAAGCCTCCACATCAGGTAAAGTCATTTAGACTTCATGGGGTAGGATAAAGGAAAGTGGTTGAAGATTTATTTTCCCCTAGGGAGCATCAAAAGAAAGATAGTAGTTTAAGGAAATATTACTTATAACATTTCTGGCAGTTGTCTGTCCTGAAGAGATGTTCAAAGTGAATTGCAGGCTTTTACGTCTTGGAGATAGATCAAAACTAAATGTAGTTTTCAGATTTACAGACTCACAATATCCAAGATTTGTCTTGGCTAAAAAATTATTTAAATAATATATCACTCCAAACTATTTAAAATTTCATAATCATCTTTGCTTTTTTACCTTGAAGTTTTAATATTTATTTATTGGATAAAATAATGCAACATCTGTTTTGTTTTAAAATAGCAATGTATAAATTGTTGTTGTTGTTGTTAAGTGCCATCGAGTCGATTCCGACCCATAGCGACCCTGTACAGGGTTTCCGAGGGTGTAAATCTTTACGGGAGTAGAAAGTCTCATCTTTCTCCCGCGAAGCGGCTGGTAGTTTCGAACCACTGACCTTAAGGTTCGCAGCCCGATTCGTAACCACTACGCTACCAGAGCTCCTTAATGTATAAATTAATGGAATGTAATTCATTATAATATTTTGCTATTTTTTTTTTTTTTTGCCATATTCACATACAAGTCCATGAAATCTTGGATAACATTATTGATAAAAGAATCCTACAATATAGGATTAAATGAGAGGCATTTCCAAATATGAATCATAAGTATTTACTGAGTAGAAGCATATGCACTAAAAAGCGGAGAGTGGGACCATACCCAGAGAAGAAGTGATGCCTGAGATGGAGGCAGAGACGATGACATGTAGAGATGGAGCAGCTGGGGACTTTACACACAGAGAGGAAGAGGGACTGTGTGCTGAAGACCGGGGGGCAGGCTTTTAGTGTATACCCTTTGGTTGGTTGATGATGCATGGAGGGTACTGTAACCATGTCAATGAAATGATATACGATAAGTTGAATGTAAAACTAATGTTCTCCCATGTAAACTATCACATAATTCACAATAAAACATAAAAAAAAAAAAAAGCATATGCACTAGATGTAACTGGAGAGTGAGCTGAAAAAAATGAATTTATGATTTTTTGTCACCTGCTGGGAATTTAGCTGTTCTTTGGAAAAACGAAATGAAGTTGAGGTGAAGAACTGATGAAGTAGTTGGGTTTTGGTTTGTCAAGTTTCATATGACAATGACATACCAAAGAAAATATCCAGGAGGCAATTTCAAAATACCAAGGAAGAATTTCATTAACAAACTTGTGAGTAAAAAATATGATGCGTATCTGCTTTAAACCAGATCTAATCTCTCAAAGAAAAGACACAAATATCAGAAAAAGTATATGATGAGGTTTTTTTTTTTTTTTTTGCTATATAACTTGTTGCAATGCTCATAACAACCCTGTGGACTATTTCATGAACAAGAACAATTTCAGAAAATGTTAATTGTATGCCTAAGGAAATCCACTTAATATATTTTGGTTTAATGTTTTAAATGCAGTGCCTATTTTTTCAAGGATGAAATTGAAAGAAACCCCTAACATATCACTGGTGGAAATGCAAAATCTAATAAACTGGATATTTAGGAGTACAACTTGAGCTTTATAAATATTTATGTATTTTGATACAGAATCAACATTCACATTATTTTTTCTGAGGAACTGAACAGACACACAAACGCATCAATATTAAGTTATAAAAGTACAAATAAAACAATATAACTATTCAAGAGTAAGACAATGATTTTACATGTCATAACATATGCAGGTAATAAAATATAATGCAGCAATTATAATAATAATTTTATTGAATATTAGAATATGCAAAATGTTTAAAATATACAAAATAAGAAAGTTTCAAAAATAAATTGCTTAGGCAAATTGTGATTTCAGGAAAAGTGAAAAAACTCATCTAACAAGACATGCCAACACTCATCAGTTTTTCATACTGTGGTGGCTTGTGCGTTGCTGTGATGCTGGATATTTAGGTTTCTGTGACGCTGGAAGCTATGCCACTGGTATTTTAGCTATCAGCTGGATCACCCATGCTGGACAGGTTTCAGAGAATTTAGAGACTATCTCAAGAACAGATTTGGTGCATTAGACACAAACAATTGAAGAAGTATGAGATGACATCAGGAACATCATAAAGGAAGAAAGCGAAAAGTCATTAAAAACAAAAACAAAACACAACAAAAACAAGAAAGAAAGGAAAGAGCAAAATGTGTGTCAGAAGAGATTGAATATGCTATATGTTTTAGAGGTGTTAAAGTGAATGGAGGAAATGATGAAGTAAAGAAATGAGCAGAACATTTCAGAGGACAGCTTAAGAAGAAAAAGTTAAGTATCATAATGAAGTGTGCAAAGATCTGGAATTAGAAAACCAAAAGGGAAAAACGTGTCTAGAATTTCTCAAGCTAAAATAACTGAACAAAAATTCAAGACTCTCATTATTGAAAGATTTCATGGGGAAAACTTTGATTGATGTAGAAAGCATCACAGCATCAAAAGAATATGGATGGAAGGTATACAGAGTCACTGTACCAAAAAGAATTGATCAATTTTAAATATTTCAAGAGGTAGCAGACAATCAAGAACTGATGGAAGTCAAATAATAAGTTCGAATTGCACTGAAAGTATCAGTGAAAAACACATCTGGTGTGGTTCTGTGGGGTAATGCACTGGGCCAAAAGGTCGGTTTGAACCAAAACGCCGTCAGTTCAAATTCACAAGTCGCACCTCAGAAACCCTATATAGGGTCACTATGAGTCAAAACAAATGCTATGGAACTTAACAACAAGAGGAATTGATTAAGTAGAAATTGATCAATGTTCAATAAACTAATGCAGATTTAGAAACACTCATTCATCTATATCAAGAAACTTGGAAGACAGCAGCTACCAGGCTAACTGATTGGAAGAGATTCATATCTATGTCTATTCCAAAGACATATCTATCTAGGTCAATCACAACAGAATTGGATACATAGAACAGTATCATTTATATCACATGCAAGCAAACTTTTGCTAAATAAAATTCAAAACTGACTGCAAGAGTACATTGACATGGATTCAGAAGATGACATGAAACTGTTGTTGTTGTTGTTGTTTAGGTGCCTTCAAGTCGAAACCAGCTCATAGCGAACTTATGCACAGCAGAATGAAACATTGTCTGATCCTGGGTCAACCTCACAATTATTGCTGATGTCAGAAGGTCTTGACTGAAAGCAGAGAATACCAGAATGTTATTTACTTTTGCTTTACTAACTATGCAAAAACTTTTGACTGTGCAAATTATGACAAGCTATGGGTCACATTGCCAAGAATGGTATTCCAGGACATTTGATTGTATTCATGAGGAATCTGTACTTACACTAAGAGACATCATTCACAAAAAAACAAGGAGATACTGAATGGTTTAAAACAGGAAAGTGTGTGCCAGGGTTGTATTTTTTCAACATACTTATTCAATCTGTATGTTGAAAGAATGACCTGAAATGCTAGGCTATATGAAATAGAATATAAAATCTGGATTGGAGAAAGACTTATTAACAACCTTTGATATGCAGATGTTACAATCATGCTTGCTGAAAATGAAGAGGACATAAAATACTTAATAATGAAGATCAAAGAGCACAGTCTTTGGTATTGGTTACACCTCAATGTAGAAACACAAAATTCCTTACCACTGGAACAATAAGTAGCATCATGATGAATGGAGAAGTCATTGCAAGTGCCAAAGATTTAATTTCATTTGGATCAACAAGCAACAGTCAAGAGATCAAAAATGTATTGTATTAGGCAATTCTGCTACCCAAGGCCTCTTTAAAGTGTTTAAGAGCAAAAAAATTCAGTTTGAGCACTAAGGTGCATCTGACCCAAACCATGATATTTTTCATTGTGTCATATGTATTTAATAATGGAAAATGAAGAGTTTGGCCATCTTGGCCTCCAATGAATACTCTGGCTGCGCTTCTTCCAAAATGGATCTATTGGTTCTTTTGTCAGCCCATGGCACTTACAATATTCTCCGCCGACAACATAACTCAAAAGCATCAATTCTTCTACAGTCCTCCTTATTCACTGTTCAGCTTTTACATTCATATGAGGTTATTGATAACACGATGGCCTGGGTCAGGTGCACCTTAGTCCTCAAGCTGACATCTTTGCTCTTTAACACTTTAAAAAGGTCTTGTGCCGCAGATATACAATACATCATTGGATCTCTTGACTGCTATTTCCTTGAGTGTTGATAGTTGATCCAAGAAGAATGATGCCCTTGACAACTTCAATCTTATCTCCATTGATAATTTGTTGCTTTTTGGTCCAGTGGTGAGGATTTTTGTTTTCTTTACATTGAGAGGTAATCCATACCAAAGGCTGTGCTCTTT
>NW_006409137.1:260707-261901 GCF_000296735.1 Chrysochloris asiatica
CTTTAGTAAAAGTTTACTCGCATGGGATATCAAAGAGATTGTCCAATGATTTCCAGATTCCATTGGGTCATCTCTCTTTGGAATGGGCACAAATACAGATCTCTTCCCATCAGTTGGCCAGATAGTTGTCTTCCTAATTTCTTGGCAGAGATGAGTGAGTACCTCCTTTGCCACCTTACTTCCTTGAAAGTTTTTAATTTTTATTCCATCAATTCCTGGTGCCTTGCTCTTCCATAATACTTGGTAAAGGGGCAGGTATGAGAAAAAGAGGAAGACGCTGCCCCCCCCCCAAAAAAAAATGGATTAACATAGTGGCAGCAGTAATGGGATCAAGCATAACAACGAAAGTGAGGATGGTGTGGTATTGGACAGTGTTTGTTCCGCTGTGCATAGGGTCACTGTGAGTCAGAACCGATGCAACAACCCTAAAAATATAAAACAAAAAGACATGGATACTTAAATCAAGATTCAGAATATGAAATTCCTTGTTACCAATCATGAAAGCTTTTAGCAGCTGACGTACATAGCGGCAGAATTTACATTTTTCTCTGACTCCTAGATTTTATATTACATTTAAATTTAAAAATGATATTTAAATTTGTGTAAAGAAATGCTTATATTCAAAATAAAAACAGTATTTCAAATATAGCTAATATTAAAAATGTTTTCCCAACTGACAATAGATTTTTTATGCACTACTAATTAAAGTGAGGAAGGAAAGAATTCATCTTTCATATTTTGGACACATTGTCATGATGGATCAGTCCATAGAAAAGGACATCAGACTTGGTAAGCTGAGGGTCAGTGAAAACAAGGAAAACCTCCAATGAGATGGATTAATACAGTGGCAGCAACATTGGGCTCAAACATAGCAGCAATTACAAGGAAAGTGCAGGATCAGGCAATGTTTTATTATGTTTTACAAAGAGTTATTATGGGTCAGAACTGACTCAATGGCACTTAACAACAACAGAATTACATAAATATTATTTGTTTAATAATTCACTAAAATTAATTTCAAAGTTTTATTCAAGCTCTTAAGTTAATTAAGTTTTCTGAATTTTATGTTTTAGAATTACATGTTTTATTTTCTGTAATTTTTTTTCAGATTGTTACATTACCTAGTTCTTTTTATTTATTTATTTTCTTTTTTTAATTTAAGGTTTTTATTGTGGATTGAGTGAAAGTTTACAG
>NW_006409137.1:277654-278313 GCF_000296735.1 Chrysochloris asiatica
TATCTTGATCATGTGCTACCTCTTGAAATGGTTGAACATCAACCATTTCTTTTTGGTACAGTGACTCTGTGTATTCCTTCCATCTTCTCTTGATGCTTTATGTATCTTTCAATAATTTGCCCAGAGAATTCTTCAATAACGAAAGTCGAAGCTTCCAATTTTTTTTTCAGTTCTCCCAGCTTGAGAAATGCTAAGCGTGTTCTTCCTTTTTGTTTTTCTGACTGCATATCTTTCTACATATTGTTGTAATATTTGGCTTTATCTTCTTGAGCTGGTCTTTGAAAATTTCTGTTCAGCTCTTGGACTGCCGCATTTCTTCCATTTGCTTTGGCATCTCTATGGTGGAGAGCAAATTTCACTGTTTAGTCTGACATGCGTTTTGAACTTTTCCTTCTTTCCTTTCTTCTTAATAACCTTTTATTTTCTTCCTGAATGATGTTCTCAATGTCATCCCATAGCTCTTCTGGTCTTCAGTCTTCAGTGTTTAATGTGTCAAATCTGTTCCTCAGATGATCTCTAAACTCAGGTTGGATATATACACAACTATCTGGCTGACTGATTGGCAGAGATCCATATTTGTGCCCATTCCAAAGAGAGGTGACCCAATGGAATGCGGAAATCATCAGACAATCTCTTTGATATCTCAAGTGAGTAAAGTT
>NW_006409137.1:280672-283420 GCF_000296735.1 Chrysochloris asiatica
ATATGCATATTATATAACCTTGCTTGCTGATGGCAAAGAGGCCTTAAAATAACTACTGTTGAAAATCAAAGAACACAGCCTATGGTATTGGTTGCACCTCAATGTAAAGAAAGCAAAAATCCTCACCAGTGAAGTAATGAATAGCATATTGGTAAGATGTCAGCTTCAGGACTAAGGTGAGCCTGACCCAAGCCTATTTTCAAGATAGCCAGACTTCATTTCTCAGACCTTGGGCATATTTATCAAAAGGAACCAGTCCCTAGAGAAAGGCATCATGCTTAGTAAAGTAGAGGGACAGTGCAAAAGAGGGAGACCCTCAGTGAAATGGTCTCAAGCATAGCAGCAATTAATTATTCTGATGGTGCAGGCCAGCCAGTGTTTTGTTCTCTTGTACATAAGTTTGCTATGCATCAGGGCTGACTTGGTGACACATAACAAAAACAACAAAGCCAGTCACATCAATTTAGAATTCTAGCCAAAATTTTAAAATAACAATTTCTGTTCATTAATGCCATCTGTATTTGTTTCACAGATGCAATCAGAAAACAGTATACCATCATTAGTGGTAAATTCTACTTTTCTGAGAACCATGTTTTGATTTTCAAAAAATGTAATTACATATATACATAATTATTTTGGTCATTATTTTTAAAAATAAATTTGTTTCATCACCAAATTTTGGCTCCACATGAATAACCCAGGTACCATAACAAAAATAGAGTGTACTGCAAAGTTATAGACAAAAAAACTTAGAAAAAAATAAGCATCCACTAAAATTTTAATGTCTAGTGCATGCAGTTTACCAATTTAAATTGTTCCTGCATTTATAAACATATGGTATAACATAACAATTGTACTATAGTGTATTGCACCATCACATGCTGTTATCTAAAAATAACATAATGTGGCAGAAAGATTAAGATGGTAGATTGATAAACTGTCATTGGAATTGAAATAGACACGCTGAAAGTTTCAGCTTGTTTGTTTCTAATTCAGTCTAGTTTAAATAACTTTCCACTTATTGTTATTTTGTAGTTCCTGAGTAGTTCAAAAATCTATATGATCCGTTGCTAACCAAAAGTTTGAAAGTACTCATTCAACCATAGGTGCATTAGCAAAAAGGCTTGGAGATGTACTTTTGGAAGAATTGGCCACTGAATATCGTGGAGCACCATTCTACTCTTCATACATGGGTGAACATGAGTTGGATTCCTCTGAAGGATAACTCTTTCATTTTATTTCTCCTTTAGTTTTGGGAGACCAATATATTGTAGGGCAGGGTGGTAGCTCCATGAAGTAGACACTGTGAGCTACAAGATTGATGGTTCAAGCCCATCAGCAGCTCTGTGGGAGAAAGATGAGGCTTTCTGCTCCTGCATAGACTTAAAACCTCAGAAAACCTACAGAGATTCAACATGAATAAGAATCAACTTGGTGGCAGTTAGGAACAACACCAATACACTATAGAGACCTTACTTTGCTTTTTTTTTTCTGAGTAACACTAATGCTTATTTCAGCAGGCAAATTAGTTATTCAGGAGTCATCCTGAATTTATCTTGATGTTAAGTGCTGTCAAGGAGGTTCTGACTCACAATCACCTTGTATAGGCTCTCTGAGAATCGGCTGGTGGATTTGAACCACTGACCTTGTGGTGAGCATACTAGTGCTTATCGTAAAGTGCCATAACTGGAATTTGTGTTGTTGTTGTTGTTAAGGGTCATCATAGTGGTTCTGACTCATAGCAGCCTTGAGATTAGCTGTCCAGCTATTATCTTACAGCACCATAACAAGATTTTTTTTTTTTTTTTAATTGTTAAGTGCCATGGAGTTAGGTGCAACTCATAGCGACCCTTTATAGGGCACTTTATTAGGGCACATTTCTGGATAGTTCAAGAATTTACCAGACCCTCAGAATTTCAGAACTCGTATTACAAAGTCCGTGTCCTCTGTGAATGTGTCCAGACTTGTTTTTCAGGTTTCTTAGAGTCTGCCTAGAAGGGATATTATATGATGTGAGAATAACTCAGAAGACTAGTGGTAAGAACTCAAATATCTGCCTGGACTATTCCATCTTTAGCATCTCTTTTGGAAAATCATTTCCCTTACTTCTAATTCTCATATTGCCTCGCGTTGTAGCTGTTTGGCACAGTCCTTACTAAAAGTCTAAAAGAAAACTCTCAAGCTGAATTCAACTCTGCTTGAGTCTTTGTGCAATTCCACACTCTGGAGATCCAATCAGGAGAACCAATTTCTGATTTATGCCCTTTTACTTGATAGTAACCCACTTGGGTACCCCCATGTGTTTTAACCTTGCATAAATTAGGGTGAATGTGGGACTTAAAACGTGAGTTTTTCTTTTCTTTACTTTGATCAATGTAACAGTTTTTGATGGCAGGAAGACTAATAGAGCATCACTCACATTTCAATGTAGGTAACTTCATAATGCCTTATTTTAAGGACGATTTTCTAGGTTAGAATTTATTAAGCCCACCAGTGTACAACACAGTTGTATCTATACATGTGTAGATAAATTTAATATACTTCAAAATTCAAGTCTATTTCCCCAAAGTCAATTTCAATGACTCAACACATTTCCCCAAAGTCAATTTCAATGACTTACACATGGACCTCACCAGATGGAACACATAGAAATCAGATAGACTACATCTGTGGAAAGAGAAGATGGAAAAGCTCCATATCATCAGTGAAGACAAGGCCAGGGGCAGACTGTGGAACAGACCATCAATT
>NW_006409137.1:285515-286743 GCF_000296735.1 Chrysochloris asiatica
ATTTCAATAAATTCAAATATACCATTTTCTAATTCTCAAAAGGCTGAACCCTAATGGAATATCACATCTTTCTCTACTATTTAATTTACACAAAGTAATACCTAATCTATTTTGCTTCAATATAAAGTAGTTATGTATTTAGATTATCAGCTGGAATTTTATGTTATTTAAATAATTAAATTATAATTCTATTTAAGCTTTAAATTTAATTGAACTGTGATTTGCTTTGTTTATTTCAACCATGCAATTCAGCATACTTATTTTTCCCCAAGACCTTTTCTCCTTTCACTCAAATTTCTTAAAAACAGTGAAAAGAGGGTGGCAAATTATATCGGTCAAAATGCAGACATAGAAACTGAGTAGCAAATTCTAAAAAGAGTGTTGGCTTAGGTAGTGATGGTTACTTCCTAATGACAGAAAAGGCCAGCAGTATGTTGAAGGCAATGTTTTACCAGCTCAAAAATGAAGAAAATTTCATCATGCAGAAACCCAAACTAGCTGCTAGGCAGTCAATTTTGTTTCATTATCACCCTATTTGTCTGAGAGTATACCTGTGCTCTATAGAGTTTTCAAAAGATGATCTTCATGGCTGTTTCCCAAGAAAACTCTGTGTGGTCACAAATCTCCAATCTTTAGTTTAGAAACAAAGTATATGACCTTTTACACCATCCCAGGGATATTTTACACATCTAATGTCCAACTTAGATTGGATTTAGAAGACAGATTCAGGAGAGGCCGTAGAATGAGGGATATCATTCCTGATATCCTATGGATCTAGGCTGAAAGCAGAGAATATCAGAAAGATGTTTAACTGTGCTTTATTGACCATGCAAAGGATTTTGATTGTGTCCATCATGACAAGCTATGGACAACATTGTGAAGTATGAGTATTATGGAACACTTCATTGTACCCATGAGGAATCTGTACCTGGATCAAGAAGCAGTTGTTCACACAGAACATGGGAACACTGAAGGTTTTTAAATTAAAAAAAGGGGTGCAACAAGGTTGTACTCTTTCACCATACTTATTAAACCTGTATGCTGACCAAATAATACGAGAAGCTGGGTTCTATGAAGAAAAACATGGCATCAGGAATGGAGGAAGATTCATTAACAACCTGACATATGAAAATGATACAACCTTGCTTTCTGAAACTGAAGAGGACTTAAACCATTTACTGATGAAGATCGAAGAACCCAGCCTTCAATATGGATTACATCTCAATGT
>NW_006409137.1:286843-287535 GCF_000296735.1 Chrysochloris asiatica
AGAAATCAGACAACGTATTGCATTGGGCAAATCTGCTGCACAAGAACTTTTTAAAGTGTTGAAGAGCAAAGATGTCAGCTTCAGGACTAAGGTGCTCCTTACCCAAGCCATGGTATTTTCAATAACCTCATATACATGCAAAAGATGGACAGTGAATAAGGAAGACCATAGAAGAATTTATGTTTTTGAGTTATGGTGTTGGAGAAGAATTTTGAAAGTACCATGAGCTGCGAAAATAACCAATGGATCCATTTTGAAAGAAGTGCAGCCAGAATTCTCCTTGGAGGACAAGATGGTCAAACTTCACTTGTCATACTTCGGACATATTCTAATATGAGACCGGTCGCTGGAAATGGATATCATGTTTTGTAAGGTGGAGGGTCAAAGAAAAAGAGGAAGACCCCCAGTTAGATGGATTAGCCAAGTGGCAGCATCTATGGACTCAACTCAAAAAATAACTACCTAGATAACATATATTTGAGAATTTTATAGATAGAATGTTAATACTTGCATTTGATATAAAGCTGTTGTTTAAAACTTTAGTATTTTCTAACTGTATGAAAAATAAATCCCTTGTGTATTTTTTAAAGATATATACATAGATGGCTAAATTCTAAACTCTAATCAAAATACAGATTTTATATGCTATTATTGTTTCAGGTAATAAAGAAATGGGTTGATTTCCCCTAAAT
>NW_006409137.1:287635-289999 GCF_000296735.1 Chrysochloris asiatica
ATCAAACGATGTATTACATTAGGCAAATCTGCTGCACAAGACCTTTTTTAAATTGTTGAAGAGCAAAATAGTCAGCTTGAGGACTAAGGTATGTCTGGCCAAAGCCATGGTATTTTCAATAACCTCATATGCATGTGAAAGCTGGATAGTGAATAAGGAAGACTGTAGAAGAATTGGTGCTTTTGAGTTATGTTGTCAGTGGAGAATATTGAAACTTCCATGGTCTGCCAAAAGAACCAATAGATCTGTTTTGGAAGAAGTGCAGCCAGAGTGCTATTAGGAGGCCAAGATGGCCAAAGTTCGTCTTTCATGCTTCGGACATATTGTCAAGAGGGACCAATCACTGGAGAATGATATCATGTTTGGTAAGGTGGAGGGTCAGAGAAAAAGAGGATGCTCCCCAATGAGATGGATTGGCCAAGTGGCAGCATCGGTGGACTCAAGCGTGGCAATAGTAGTGAGGTTGGCACAGGATGAAGCAGTGTTTTGTTCTGCTGTGCATAAGGTTGCTATGGATCAGTACTTATTCAATGACACCTAACAGCTGTTAAGTGCCATAGAGTCAATGCCGAACCATTGCCACCCTGTATAGCATTTCAAAGTAGAAGCAGCTGGTGAGATTGAACCAACCTTGCAGTTCAAAGCTCTTTGCAGTCTGGTGCATTAACCCACAGTGCCAAACCTGGACTAATACAAAGAAAAGGAAAGCACCAGTTTCTTGTTTAACTTGACCATTATTTTTGTTCTATCAAAATAAAGTAAAAGAAGGAAGTTGTACATAAGCTTAAAGACATGAAATTGGGTATGCAACAATTATATTAACTATTTCTTTCTTAGAAGTAAGGAAGATAGCATTGGTTATAATATTCATGATAGTTTGAAATAGTATCTTCAAAAAGTGTCTTTGTATTTATATTATGTTGTTGTTACTGTTAGGTGCCATGGAGTCAGTACTGACTCATAGCAACCTTGTACACAGCAGAATGAAACACTGTCCGATCCCAGATCAACCTCACTATTGTTACCATGCTGGAGATTATTTTTGCTGACACTTGGCCAATCCATCTCGCTGGGAGTCTTCCTCTTTTTCTTCACCCTGCCACCTTACCAAACACGATATTCTTCTTCAGTGACTGGTCCCTCCTGACAATATGTCCAAAGTACGGCAGACAAAGTTTGACCATCCTGGCCTCCAAGGAGCACTCTGGCTATACTTCTTCCAGCATGGATTTGTTGGTTCTTTGGGCAGCCCATGGCACTTTCAATATTCTCCTCCAAAACCATAACTCAAAAGCATCAATTCTTCTTCGGTCTTCCTTATTAACTGTCCAGCTTTTGCATGCATATGAGGTTATTGAAAATACCATGGCTTGGGTCAGGTGCACCTTAATCTTCAAGCTGACATCTCTGCTCTTAAACACTGGGGGAAATGAAGAAAAAAATCAAGCCTTGACTTTCGTTATTGAAGGATTTTCTGAACAAATTATTGAATGATGCAGAAAGCATCTAAAGACAATGGAAAGAATACAGAGTCACTGTACCAAAAGGAAATGGTTTATGTTCAAACATTTCAATAGGTAGCATATGATCAAGAGCCAATGATACTGAAGGAAGAAGTCCAATGTGCATTGAACGGATTGTCAAAGAACAAGGCACCAAGAATTGATGGAATAAAAATTGAAATCTTTCAAGAAAGTGAGGCAGCACAGAAGGCACTTACTCATCTATGTGAAGAAATTTGGAAGATGATTATCTGGCCGACTGACTGGAAGAGATCCATATGTGTGCCCATTCCAAAGAGAGGAGATCCAATGGGATGCAGAAATCATTGGACAATATTTTTGATATCCCATTTGAGTAAAGTTTTACTAAAGGAAATACAGAAAAGGCTGCAAGCATAACTTGACAGAGAACTTCCAGAGGTTCAAGCCGGATTCAGAAGAGGCCATGGTACTAGGGATATCATTGCTGATGTCTGATGGATCTTGGCTAAGAGTAGTTTATCAGAAAGATATTTACCTGTGCTTTATTGAATACACAAAGGCTTTCGATTGTGTGGATCATGACAAGCTATGGAAAAAGTTGTGAAGTATGAGTATCCAGAACACTTAATTGTGCTAATGAGGAATCTGTACATGGACCAAGAGACAGTTGTTCAAACAGAACATGGAAACACTGAGTTTTTTTAAAATTAAGAAAGGTGTGCAACAGGGTTGTATTCTGTCACCATACTTATTTAACCTGTATGCTGAGCAAATAATCTGAGAAGTTGGGTTATATGAAGAAAAACATGGCATCAGGACCGGAGGAAGACTCATTAACAATCTATGATATGCAGATGATACAACCTTGCTTGCTGAAAGT
>NW_006409137.1:290285-296710 GCF_000296735.1 Chrysochloris asiatica
TAATCTCATGGTCAGCTGTTTGAGACTGCCAGCTGTTCTGCAGGAGAAAGATGAGGCTTTCTGCTCCCATAAATATTTACAGCCTCAGAAACCCTGTATATGGTCGCTATGAGTCTGAACCGTCTCCATGGCACATAACAACACCACCATATTATTATAATTTCCTCTTAATTGTGTATCTTTGTTGTTATTATTATTACGTACTATTTAGTCAGTTCTGACTCATAGCAACCTTGTATAGGCTTTCCTAGGAGCAACTGGTGTGTTTGAATTGATGAATTTGTAATTCAAAATCCAGTGAATATGCTGCTTTGCCACATCAACAGGAGTCCAGCTATGTACTGTGGTTCTTGTTGTTGTTCCAAGTGCTTTCCAATTGGTTCCAACTCATAGTCATGCACTATCACCTTTCTGAGGTTGAGTGCTTTTCCTACGGCACCACACACAGTGTGTCTTATCATTTATTAATATATAAAATAATATCATTAATACTAAACTTCATTGTTTCAATAAAAACCTCTTCTTCTGTTTTTCTGTGTTTCAAAAAAATTTCTAAGCATAAAGGAAGAATTCTGATTCTCAGTTAACATGGGTCAAAAGACAAAAGAAGGGAGATACTGATTACTTTCAACAGTGGAAGAAATAAATGCCTCAATTACCATTGATTTTATAGAATCTAAATAAGTGAATGATGTAATTCATCGAAACAGACAGGACAAAAAAAGTCAAATCTAGTTTGTCCGCTTAATGCTTAATGCTCTTAGGCAATTAAAGGATTTGCATCTCATATGAAATTCAGCAACATTTTGGAAGCATTTTTGTAACTTCCCAGGTGAGAAAAATTACTATAAATCCTCAAGGATAAGCAACTATGATTAACTTTTAGGATCATTAACTTTTTTCCTCCTACATTATTAAATGCATTTTATCTTTCCCTTAACACCTCTTTAAATACTACTATGAAGAAAAGAAATTCGATGATAAACAAACTCCAGTTAAAGAGTTTGACACTATCATTTAATGTTTTGCTTGAACTGAAGCATTCCTGACTAGTCACATAGTAAATCCTTATCCCTTGCAGAATAGTTCGAGTTTAATTTTCATTCCATTTTCTCTTGATTTTAAGACATTTTATGAATGCTTTTAGTTTTGCATATTTGTTTGTAGTTTTCATAATTTGAAATAAAACATTTATTTTCTATTTCAGTTCATGTATTTAGAATATATGGCAGTATTAAGAAATGCACATATGCACACATAAATGCAATAAAAAAAAGATGCATTAGAAACAAAATGGAAATATTATATATTACAAATATATATATATTTGTAATAAGTGATGTAATATATATACAGTTTGTTTTTGTTTTTGTTGTTAAGTGCCATCGAGTAGGTTCTGGCTCATAACAATCCTATATAGGGTTTTCAATAAGCAGCTGGCAGGTTTGAACTGCTGACCTTGTTGTTAGCAGTCCAGTGTTTATCCTATAGAACCACAACAAGATCCAATATATGAACATAAATTAGATGTTCCATGGTTTTCAACATTATAAAACATACAAGGGTGAGTCAAAAATTATTGCTATAGTATCATAGACATTTTTATTAAACAAAATGTTTGAAATGTGAAGCAATTTCTTCTTGAAATATCCTCTATCTACATCCATATTCTTCTGAAGATAGTTTCCATGTCTCTAATACTTTCCTGAAGAATTCTGTGCTCTTTGGTTTATACCATGTCAAAACAGCATTTCATCATCATTATGAGACTCAAATCCTATTCTTTTTCAATGTTCCTTGAGTTTGGGGAATAAAATGAAGCTTATGTCCCTTTCTGGTTTTCCTATCTCAGTTTTCTTTTTCTTTTCTTTTCTTTTTTTTATAGCCCTGCCTTCCAGCTACTGGTTCTAACTGCACTGCCTCAAATCTACTAATAATTCCATCTACTAAAACATTACGATATTATATTTTAACTCTGGAATTTCCATTTAATTTACTCTTACACTGAAATAAAGCTTAAAATTCTTTTTCTCTTACATGGCTTTTTTTTAATCATACTTTTTTTTTTTTTTTTTGCATTGACTACAAACTTTATTAAGCTCAATGAATCGGTAAGTCAAATGAGACACAATGAGAATTAAATGGTACGCATTCATTGCTCATATATTAAATATAGTGCAAAAATGAAACTATAACCATTGGCATTGAGCTTATTCCAACTAAGAGATCCTCAATGTTACACTGTTTGAAAGAAATGCTCCATTGGGTTTTTTCTTGACTGTAATCTCTAATGAATCAGTTCAAAGGCAGTGGGTCTGGTTTTTAATTTATTATTATTATTTTTTAAGCTTTTATTGTGAATTGTGTGTTAGTTTACATGAGTGAACATTATCTTTACATTCATCTGATCATATTTTGTTTCATTGTAATGATCACAATCCCCTGTATGCATCATCAAACAACCAAAGGGAACATCCCACATGCCTGCCCCCACCACCAGCAAACAGGCCCTCTCGCTCCCTGAGTCCAGAGTCCCAAGCCACTCCTTTTGTTCATGTCATCAACTTTGCCTTCATCCCTAGAGTCACTGCCTCCCTGGACAGGGTCTCACACTTCGCTTCTCTCCCTTGATGGTTCCAGGGATCTCTGCTTCTGGAATGCCAAATCAACCATTCCTCTCCTTTTGTTACCAAACATTTACATTTACCTTTTCAACACTCACTGTCAGACCTGATAGCAATCATTCCCTATTGAACCACAGGAATCCTTTCCCCCTTATGCTTCATCAACCCCATCCAGACAGGTTGGAAACAATTCAGTTGAGATTCTAACTTTCCCTGTTTCCTCTGGAGCTAAGTTCCCTATTGAAAGCTTGTAAGCCAAAGGCAAGAAGTGCCTTTGTAGCCCCCCAACTTTGGGTAGCCAATGTCTAAGTTCCCCATCCCTGTCGACCCTGTGTACCAAGGAAGTGGGAATGATCCTCACTGTAGAGATTTGCCCACTCCCCTGTCTTACTTCATTCACAAGCATGGGTAAAGTTCATCCAATTATAGTGGGTTATGCTTTTTTTCCCCTCTTGTTTATTCCTCTAGTCATGTTCTGATCATCCAGCCACTGGTGCCAGATCAAATAGGTACTATCTGCAAGTGTGGGTGTTCTTGTTCATTTCCCCTCACTTCATATCAGCTGTATGCTTCACATTCTGTTCTAGTCCTCTGGGGACATGTCCCTACCCCTGGGCCCAAGAGTCCGCAAGTCTTGTCATACTGCTGGTTAACCAGGTCTCAATCCAGGATAACAGGAGTCTATTGAATATGGTCAGACTTAGTTCACAATTCATTGCTGTTTTAACCTACTTTCCCTTATTGGTGACCAAGGTGGTCAGCAACAGGACCATATGCCTGTTAGTGTATTTGATTTGAGTTTCAGTCTTGGAAGGGAGTTTCCCTTGAGGGAACTGACCACTTGCCTTGATGACTCCCAGGGGAACAACTTGCTTGTTCTTGTAGTAGTCAATAACACTGCTGTTATTGTTTGTTTTGTTTTTTTTTTTTCCTGCTTGTCTTTCTTTCAAGAAGTATCTTTTAGCTGCTTCAGACTGATCTGGTTGTCCTTTCAAGTGGAAACGTCCCCTCTCAGAAGATTCTGGATGAAGATCAGGATCCCACCTATGGTCTTATGCAATGCAAAGGCTCTGCAGGAAGCCTCTTTCAATGGGCAAGTTCTAGCTCCATTTTAGGTATTCTAATCATTATAGGCTGAAGACAGACTTAACAGCTTTCTATGGTGATGTTTCTGGCTATTCCTCTCTCTCCCCTTCAAGTGTCTATTTTACAATAGTAGTCAAGGGAAACCAAGATTCAAAAGAAAGCCAAACATCTTAACATCATTTCCTCACATTTACCTATTCAAACCATACCTCAATTTTTGTATTCATAGGACCTGTTGTTCCACAGTTGTGCTTGCATCATTATTTACCTCTGTCCTATTTAGGCCATGTAAACAGGCCTAGCTATTCTCTCACCTACCTTGTTTTTCCTTTCACCTTCCCTTTCTAGTGTATGCCCATCTCCCAGCAACCAAACTATCCTGTGTCTATTCCCTAAACTGTGCTCCACTATCCTGTGCCTACTCACTATCCTGTGCTTCACCTTCCCCTCCCTCCCTTAACCTCACCATATACACCCTGGTAACCAACAACAATAAAAAAATAAAAAATAAAAGACAAGAAATTTCCTCCCCTTTTAGTGTGGGTACATTTTCTCAATCTTTTACAATAATGGTCCTATGCTGTACTTGTCCTTTTGTGACTGACTGATTTCACTTAGCATAATGTCCTCAATATACATCCAGGTTATGTGGTGGCTTGCTGCTTCCTTGTTATTCTTCAGGGTAGCATAATATTCCATTGTGTGTATGTACCAAACTTTGTTTATCCATTCTTCCATTGATGGGCACTTAGGCACTGAGACTTACAAAAATGGAAGACTATACCATGCTCCGGGATAGGAAGACTTAACGTTGTGAAAATGTGAATACTCTCTAAAGCAATTTACACATGAAATGCAATCCCAATCCAGATTCCAATGACATTCTTCAAAGAGATGTAAAAAAACAATTACAAACTTTATATAGAAAGTAAAGAGACCCAGGATAAGCAAAGCACTGCTTAAAAAGAAGAAAAAAGTGGGAAACCTCTTACTCCCTGATTTCAAAATTTACTACATGGCTTTAGTGGTCAAAACAGCTTGGTACTAGTATAATGAAACATACATTGATCAATGGAACAGAATTGAGAATACAGAAATTAAGCCATCCACATTACAGCCAATTGATTTTCAACAATGTACCTAAGTATATTGCATGGGGAGGAGATGGTCGCTTAAACAATGGTGCTGGTGGAATTGGAAAGTGATATGCAAAAGATTGAAACAAGACCTTTGCCTCATGCCTTATACAAAAACCAACTCAGCATGGATTAAAGACCTAAATATGAATCCCAAAATTACAAAGGCCATCAATGGCCTTTGAAAAAAATGGGACAAATGTCAGAGCTCTACTACAAGGAATACACAGACTACCAAACTTTTTGAAAATTGCACAAAGTAGACAAATAGATCAATGGGATGTACTAAAAATTAAAAACATATGTACATCAAAAGACTTCATCAAAAAGAGTAAAAAGGGAGCCCCCAGAATTGGAAGAAATCTTTTGCAATGACACATCAGACAAGGGACTCATTTCCAAAATATATAGGAACCAACAACAGCTCTGCAAGAAAATGACAAATAATCCAATTAAAAAATGGGCACAGGACATGAATAGACATTTCACCAAGGAGGAGATTGGGACAGTCAACAAACATATGAAGAAATGTTCATAGCCACTAGCCATTAGGGAGATGCAAATCAAAACAACAATGAGATATCATCTCACACCAGCAATAATAGCAAAGATAAAAAAAATAAATAAATAAAGACATTAAATGTTGTTGAGGATGTGGAGAGATTGGGACACTCCTTCATACTGGTGGGTTTGTAAAATGGTCAAACCACTCTGTAAAACAATATGGTGCTTCCTCAAAACATTGCAAATAGAGATATCTTATGATTCAGCAATTCTTCTACTTGACATTTATCCACAAGAAATATGAGCCATAACATGTGTAGATATATGCACCCCAATGTTCATAGAAGCACTATTTACAATATCATCCTTTTTTAAAAAGACATTTTGTGCCACTCTGAGCTCTAGTGGCTTGATGGCCTATGCATAGAATTTTTTCTGTCTCTTTAATTGTTTTAATTAGCACAAATAAATCTCAGAAACAGGCTGTCTATTCATTTCCTTAGCTGGGCAGCTTGTCACTGAAATTGGTGATTCTGATGACTAACTGGGTTGCTCTTTTCACCACGGTTTTGCAGTGCTTGGAGGAAATGTGAGCAATCTCTGTACAGTAAGATCTGTTACACATCAGCAGCACTTCCAGCTCTTTGATGTTGTGGATCAGGAACTTGATGAAGCCACTAGACAGCATGTGTTTTGTTTTCTTGTTCCTCTCATAACCAATGTTGTGCATTAGGATCAGGCCTTTAAATCTTTTCTGCACACTGTTGTCAACTTTCTCAGATCATGCCATTTTTGCTTAATTTTGAAATAACGGTCTGATTCTTGCCAGATGAAATTCATGGTTCACATTTTGAACATCTTGGGCTTTACCAGGGGTTTGAGGACAACCATGATGTTGGATGGTTTCTTCCAATTGCTTTAGTTTCTCTACTCTAGAAAGTAAGTGTCAATGTCTCTTCTGACATCCATTTTGACCTTTTCCTTCTTTCTTGTCTTCTCACTGATTTTTTGCTTTCTAAATGTATGATGTTCTTGATGCCATCCCACAACTCTTCTGGTCTTTGGTCTTTAGTGT
>NW_006409137.1:300300-307795 GCF_000296735.1 Chrysochloris asiatica
AGTGAAATGACTATCAAAGAGCAAATGTGACATACTTTGATAACAAAATTACATGCTCAGTAAAGCTTCATTTTCTGCTTTTTGAAAAAAATTATTTTTTTTTTTTTTTTTGCTTTGTTTCATTTTGTTTTGGTTTGCTTTTTGAGCAGGATGGTAATTATTTGCATCTAGACACATTTGTTATTTTCTAGATGAATTTGGTTACTGAGTTTAGCATTCCTTCATTAGTCATTGTCCACCATTCTTCTGACAATTTGTCGTACTGTAGTGGCTTGCATGTTGCTGTGAATATGGTAGCTATGTCACAGGTATTTTAAATATCAGAAGAGTTACCCACTGTGGACAGATTTCAGCTGAGCTAAGAAATAAAGGCCAAATAGGAAGAAGAAGAGACAATACATCTGAGTATTTAGTCAGTGAAAACCTTATAAATAGCAAAATAGCACTGTCAGCACCAGAATACTGAATATAGACATATAATGAAGAGCACCAGAATATTGTCAGATACTGTGCCAGAAGATGAGCTTCTCAGGTTGGAAGTCATTAAAAACACGACTGTGCAAGTGTGGACTCCACAAGGTTGATTTGACTGTGATGACACAAATGGAGTAACGCCTTTAATACCTTCATTTGCTGATGGGGAAAAACTCAAAATAATGAGAAACAGTTGTAAACATCCATTAAAAATCATAACATGGAATGTACAAAGTATGAACCTAGTAAACTATGAAATTGTCAAAAATGAAATGGAACAAATAAACATTGATATCCTAGACATTAGTGAACTCAAGTGGAATGATATAGGACATTTGGAATCTGACACTAGCATGATTTATTATGCAAGAAATGGCAAAATGAAGAGAACCAGTGACACCAGGCACAGATGATGACATGGAGAGATAGAGCAGCAGAGGACTCTAGATGCAATGAAAAAGAAAGGTTGTGTGCTGGCAGTCAGGAGGCAGGCTTACAAAATGTGCCTTATAGTTGTTTAAATGATTATATATTCCTGAAGGTTTGTTTTTGTGTATATTCAAAAAAAGAAAAAAATGGGAAAACAAAACCAAAAGGAATAGAAAACAAAAAAAGAAACAAAAAAAAATCTGTCTTGAAGTACAACACTCTGTGATAGGAAAATAACCATTTGCTTACAGAAAAGAACACTTAGTACCACTATTATTCAAATTTATGTAAAGCATGAAAGCCAGTAAAGATGAAATAGAATTCTAACAAATTATTCAATCTGTAATGGACAAACCTACAACCAAAATGTATTGATAATGACTGGTGATCAGAATGCAAAAGATGGGAACAAAGAGGAAAGAATAGTAGTTGAAAAATAAGGCTTGGTGATAGAAATGATACTGCAGATCACCTTATAGAATTTTGAAAAACCTTCCTCAATTACAAACACCTTTTTAAACACCATGAAAGATGACTATATGCATGGATCTCACTATATGTAATACACAGAAATCAAATTAACTGTATCTGTGGAAAGGAATGGTAGAAAAACTCTGTATCATAAGCCAAAACAAGACTAGAGGTAGACTGTGGAACAGATCATGAAATGCTCATATGCAAATTCAGACTGACGTTCAAGAGTAGTTCTACAAGATCATATCTTGTAGAACATGAACATATCTGACCTGAATTTATAGATTATCTCAAGAACATATTTGATGCATTAGACAATAAAGAATGAAGGCCAGAAGAGTTGTGAACACCATACAGGAAGAAAGCAAAAAATGATTTCAAAGACAAGAAAGAAGGAAAAGATAAATATAGATGTCAGAAGGGACTCTAAAACTTGTACTTCAGAGTAGAGATACTAAATCAATTATTAGAAATGAGGAGATAAAACAGCTGAATAGAAATTTTCAAAGATCAGCAAGAGAAAAATGAAATGTGCCAAGTCATGGAATTAGGAAACCAAAAGGGAAGAACTAGGTCAGCACACAACTTTCCTAAATTTAAACCATTCACAGTCCCCTTGTTCTGTTTGAATGCATGGTTTGGTCTATGTATAATTTCTTCATGTTATTGTTGTTGTTATGTGTCATGGAGTGAGTTTCGACTCATAGCGACCCTGGACAGGGTTTCCGAGGCTGTAAATCTTTATGGGAGCAGAAAGCCTCATCTTTCTCCAACAGAACAGCTGGTAGTTTTGAACTGCTGACCTTGCAGTTTGTAGCCTGATTCGTAACCACTACGCTACCAGAGCTCCTTAGTAGTTTCCTCATAAGCACAATGAATTATTCTGAAATACTCTTATTCCACATTGTTGTTCCTAGCTTGTCATGATTCATACACTCAAAAGCCTGCCCATAGTCAAGCAATAACGAACAGGTAAACAGTTTTCTAGTATTAATCTGCTTTGAGCTAGATCCGACAGATGTTAGCAATAATATCCTTAATTCCATGTCCCCTTCTGAATCTAGCATTAACCACTGGCAGTTCCTTATAAATATACTTTTGAAGCCAATTTTAAAGTATCTTTATCAAAATTTTATTTGCATGTTATATGAATAGTGTTAGCCTATGATTTCTACATTCCATTTGGTCACCTCCCTTTGGAATGGTCACCAATGCCATAATTTCCAACTATGGAGTCTTTCTTTTTGATTCCAAGTTTCATATTCTAATCACCAGTAGTTATTGATACATCTTGATTGCATGTTTGATCAATTTCAGACTAAAAAAGTTCATAGAATTCTTCAATTTTACCAAGATTAGTTTTAGTGGTGGATTATAAACTTGAGTAATTGTTATATTAACTGTTCTTCCTTGTAGGCATATGGGTATTATCCTACCACAAACTTCAAGACAGATCTTGAAATGTTTTTGATGATGCATGCAATGCCATTCCTCTTAAATTTGTCATTCCAAGTATGGTAAATCATATGATTTTCAGATTCAAAATGACCCAATAACCAGTCCATTTTAGTGCACTCGTGCCTAGGTTATTGATATCTATGTATTCCATTTCATTTTTGACATCTTGCATTTTACCCAGTGCATGCTTTATACATTTCATATTCCAATTACTAATGGATGTTTACAGATTTTCTTCCTCCTTTTGTGTTGTGCTATATCAGCAAATGAAAGTCCTGAAAGTTTTACTCCATTTGTACCGTCATAGTAAACTCTACTTTGGGTTTGCAGCTTAGTTATATTTTGAGTACCATACAGCCTGAATTGTTCATCTTCTGGTATTATATCTGTCAATATTCTGGTGCTATTTATCATGTTTGGTATTCAATATTCTGGTGCTCTCCACTATTATTCATAAGGTTTTCAGTGGCTAAGCATTCAGACGTATTATGTCTCTCTCCTTATTCCTGTCTACCTTACTCTGAATGCTTAGTTGAAACCAGTCCTCCACAGACAACGTTGCCGGTATTTAAAACATCAGTGGCAGTGCTTCCAGTATCACAGCAATGTGCAGACCACCACAGTACAATCAAATGACAGGCAAGTAGTGGAAATATACATACATATAATGTGCCAGACTGCAAAGTTGTTTAAACTGCAGGCCTGATGGTTCAAGCTCACCAGCTGCTCCTTGGAAACCCTATATAAGGTTGCCATGTATGGGTCAGAATCAACTCCACAGCCCTTAACAACAATAACAATACATATATAGGCATATTGTTGTTGTTTAGTGTCCTTGAATCTGTTCCCACTTCTGGGGACTCTTTATAGGGATTCTATAAAGAGGAGGCTGGTGAGTTCAGACCTGGTACTTTGACTAACATTTGGATAGAATAAATACTGAATTGGAATTTACAAATGCAAATTCAATTTGAGTCCCCAGTAACTCAATTAAATAAGCCTTTTGTATAAAGATGGGCCTTAGAGTTGGTTCTTATCCATAATAATCTTATATAAGGTTTCTGAGGAGCAGCTGGTGAGTTTGAACCAATGACCTTGCAATTCAAATTGATCTTGTGCTAGAGTGCTTACAGTGCAGCATATACATACAAAAGGAGCTCTGGTAGGTTAGTAGGTTAAGAGGCCAACTGTTTGAATCTACCAGATTCCCTGGGAGAAAGATGAGACTTTCTGTTCCCTTAAAGATTTACAGCCTCAGAATCCCCATATAAGGTTGTTATGAGTCGGAATCAACTCCACAGCACATAACTACCAATTTTGACTCATAATGACCCTGTATATGTATATGTAAACATATATAGATGCACACACACACGTGTGTGTGTGTGTGTGTGTGTGTGTGTGTTTAGAACTTGTCCCCAAATTAACATTGCATCAACAAGACCTCAGAGTCTAACAAATGACTCTCTAATATTTTTTAGGAGTCCTGGTGTAGCACGGTGGGTTAAGGTACTGGACTACAAGGTTGGTTTGAACCACATGGTTGGCAGTTCAAGCTTACCATCCAGTTCTCAAAAACCCTATACTGGATCACTCTGAGTCAGAACTGACTCAACAGCACATAACAACAACAACAATCTTAACAAGAATTTTCACAACTTTGTTTTTCACTCTTTAGGGCCTAATTAAAAAGTCAAGTCAAATATGGTAGTAGGGAAAGATGCATAATTGTATTCTCAAGTATTTGCTATACACATTAGTAAAAACAGAAAAGAGATTAAACCTCTAAGTGTAAACACAATTATAATATCAGAATCTTCTGTTTAACTTGGTTATCATTGTTGTTGTTAAAGTGCCGTCAAGTAGGTTCTGACTCATAGCAACCCTGTATAGAGTTTCTGAAGAGCAGCTGGTGAATTTGAACTGATGACCTTGAGGTTCAAACTGACCTTCTAGTCCAGTGCATCATCTCCCAAGAATCAAGAAGTCTACTTATGAAAATTTGTTTACATACAATTATTTTTAATTATTTTAATCTCTTTTGAGAATATTTACCAATTTCCTAGGCATCCCGTTATGCCACTGTAAAATAAGTATTGAACTGCTAACAGGAAAGTAGACCGTTCAAATCCACCAGCTGCTCCTTGGAAATTCTATACAGTGTCATTATGAGTTGGAACCAATTTAATGGCACTTAACAACAACAACAGATAGTAATAACATGTTTAAATAAAACTGAATGTGTCTTTACATGGAACCAAGGAGAATCAAGAAGACTGTCCTGATAGCACTTAACAACGACAAAGTGTAAACGGTAACTAGTGATAAACTGCTTCTTTGGGGTTGAAATTTGAACAATTACATAATTAACTGACTAGCACTTTTGTTTCCTTTATCAATATCTTTCAAACAGACCTGATTTCAAGTATAAGTCACCACTAGACAATCCCCAGTTCTTTATTATTATTTTTCCTCAAGTACAAGCCTCATTTAACATAGCCATCAAAAAAGAAAAAAAAAAGGTAAATTCCCATAATTTGCTGCTATGACAATGATTTTCAGCCAAAATTACTACTTTTTCTATATAATAGAAGTTCTGAGACTAGCATGTAGGGACTCCTTGGTAATATAAAAGTAATAAAGTGGAATGAGAGAAGAATTTAAATAAAAAACTAAGCTCATTTAAGAAACAGTTCTGATGTTTTACTGCTGTTCTCACCCTAACTCTGTATTTTTTCACATGAATACTGCTTAGTCTTATGAAAATTCTGCCAGATTGAGGAACTATAAGAAGCTCTGGTAGTGTAGTGGTTAATGAATCGGGCTGCAAACCTTAAGGTCAGTATTTCGAAATTACCAGCTGTTCTGTTGGGGAAAGATGAGGCTTTCTGCTCCCGTAAAAATTTACAGCCTCAGAAACCCTGTGCAGGGTCGTTATAAGTCTGAACCTACTCCACGGCACATAACCACCACCAACATATAGGTAGAGTTCTGGTGTGGTGCTGTGGGTTAATATGCCAGACTGCAACGTCATTTGAACTGTAGGATCGGTGGTTCAATCTCACCAGCCACTGCTTGGAAACCCTATACAGGGTGGCTATGGGTCGGAATCAACTCAACGGCACTTAACAACAACAATATATAGGCAGAGAAAGTAGGTAATAGACATTCACACTTTAACCAGAAAGAATAGTGAATAAACTTCAAAGTTTCTAATAAACAGAACAGTATTCAGGGATCAAAATTGTCCCTTTGATTCAATTCCAGTTGTCTTTACCAATCATAGCTTCACAACTTACCCATCCACACCAACTACTTACTTTGAGCAGGAAGTCACTGTTGCTGTCATTAGAAAGAGTCTGAGAAAAAAGAAAACACAAATGCTGTAGGCATGTAGTGTACCTGCCAATTTTACAAAATGAATATGAAGGTGATCTATACTGTCCACAGGGTATTATTTCTCTCTCTTTCTATACCTTTCTTCATTTTTCTCTGAATACCTTATATTCCCATTTTTTCTCTCAATATATTTTCTCTGAGCCTATGTTCTCTCTTGTCACTCAGGTAGATGTATCAGAAATTAGAACTGGAGGCTCTAAATCAACATCTCTGATATTTCAGCAGACAAGGAAGCACTCATAAAAAGTGTAGTAATGTTTCCTGCTCCTTAGTGCAAGGAATGTTAACAAAGGTCAGTCCATGGCATCAGCTGCTTCAATTTGTGATCATGTAAAGTAGAAAATGCTTAGGCCATCTTAAGTAGGATAGAATCAAGAGGCATTGTGCTTCTTCTGAGCTCAATTATTGAAATGAGTTATTTAATCAGATTACTCTCTGGAGTTCAGACATGGTACTTTGACTTTCATTTGGAAGTAATGAATACTGAATTGGAGTTTAAAAATCCAGACTCGATTTGAGTCCCCATGAGCTCAATTAAATAAATAAGCCCTTTGTATAAAGATGTTATTGCTTCTATGTATTTGGTAGTGTCTTAAACATGCATGTCTAAAATGAATCTGGATATAACATATAGGAACACATATTTTATTAAAGAATGGGCTGTTAAAAGGGATTGGTTTTTCAAACTGACAATCAGTAAAACACTTATTTTCAAATGAATTTTCTTTCTAACACAAATTTTTCTTATCTCAAAAAGTCAAATAGCACATGTATAGAAAAGAAAAACTAGTTCTTATCCTTCCAACACCACACCCAGGTGTTGTTGTTGTTGTTGTTAGGTGCCATCGATTTGGTACCAAGTCATAGTGACCTTATGCACAGCAGAATGCAACACTGCCCAATCCTGGCCCAACCTCACTACATTTGCCACACTTGAGTCCATCGATGCTGCCACTTGGCCAATCCATCTTGTTAGGGGTCTTCCCAGGTTAGTGATCTTAAACACATGCATAAAGAAATCATCATGAAGTCCATTTAGGAGAATGTATTCATACTTTGAAATGTTTTGGAGATCTTTCAAAATCATGACTTAGATTTCAGATTTTGAAGAATCAAGTTAAAATAAACCACAATGCTCTTTTAAGAGATGAAGATAGTGACAAATAGACATAAGATACTTTTGATAGGAAGACATATTTTCTTTTCTGTGACAATAATCTCTGTTGATAATTTAATAAATTTCAGAATTGAGAATTATAAA
>NW_006409137.1:307895-310320 GCF_000296735.1 Chrysochloris asiatica
AGCCAATTGATTTTCAACAATGTACCTAAGTATATTGCATGGGGAGGAGATGGTCGCTTAAACAATGGTGCTGGTGGAATTGGAAAGTGATATGCAAAAGATTGAAACAAGACCTTTGCCTCATGCCTTATACAAAAACCAACTCAGCATGGATTAAAGACCTAAATATGAATCCCAAAATTACAAAGGCCATCAATGGCCTTTGAAAAAAATGGGACAAATGTCAGAGCTCTACTACAAGGAATACACAGACTACCAAACTTTTTGAAAATTGCACAAAGTAGACAAATAGATCAATGGGATGTACTAAAAATTAAAAACATATGTACATCAAAAGACTTCATCAAAAAGAGTAAAAAGGGAGCCCCCAGAATTGGAAGAAATCTTTTGCAATGACACATCAGACAAGGGACTCATTTCCAAAATATATAGGAACCAACAACAGCTCTGCAAGAAAATGACAAATAATCCAATTAAAAAATGGGCACAGGACATGAATAGACATTTCACCAAGGAGGAGATTGGGACAGTCAACAAACATATGAAGAAATGTTCATAGCCACTAGCCATTAGGGAGATGCAAATCAAAACAACAATGAGATATCATCTCACACCAGCAATAATAGCAAAGATAAAAAAAATAAATAAATAAAGACATTAAATGTTGTTGAGGATGTGGAGAGATTGGGACACTCCTTCATACTGGTGGGTTTGTAAAATGGTCAAACCACTCTGTAAAACAATATGGTGCTTCCTCAAAACATTGCAAATAGAGATATCTTATGATTCAGCAATTCTTCTACTTGACATTTATCCACAAGAAATATGAGCCATAACATGTGTAGATATATGCACCCCAATGTTCATAGAAGCACTATTTACAATATCATCCTTTTTTAAAAAGACATTTTGTGCCACTCTGAGCTCTAGTGGCTTGATGGCCTATGCATAGAATTTTTTCTGTCTCTTTAATTGTTTTAATTAGCACAAATAAATCTCAGAAACAGGCTGTCTATTCATTTCCTTAGCTGGGCAGCTTGTCACTGAAATTGGTGATTCTGATGACTAACTGGGTTGCTCTTTTCACCACGGTTTTGCAGTGCTTGGAGGAAATGTGAGCAATCTCTGTACAGTAAGATCTGTTACACATCAGCAGCACTTCCAGCTCTTTGATGTTGTGGATCAGGAACTTGATGAAGCCACTAGACAGCATGTGTTTTGTTTTCTTGTTCCTCTCATAACCAATGTTGTGCATTAGGATCAGGCCTTTAAATCTTTTCTGCACACTGTTGTCAACTTTCTCAGATCATGCCATTTTTGCTTAATTTTGAAATAACGGTCTGATTCTTGCCAGATGAAATTCATGGTTCACATTTTGAACATCTTGGGCTTTACCAGGGGTTTGAGGACAACCATGATGTTGGATGGTTTCTTCCAATTGCTTTAGTTTCTCTACTCTAGAAAGTAAGTGTCAATGTCTCTTCTGACATCCATTTTGACCTTTTCCTTCTTTCTTGTCTTCTCACTGATTTTTTGCTTTCTAAATGTATGATGTTCTTGATGCCATCCCACAACTCTTCTGGTCTTTGGTCTTTAGTGTTTAATGCATCAAATCTGTTCTTCAGATGATGACTACATTCAGGTGGGATATATTCAAGATCATATTTTGGCTCTCATGGACTTATTTTCATTTTCTTCAGCTTCAGTTTGAATTTGCATATGAGTAATTGATGGTCTATTCCACAATCTGCCTCTGGCCTTGTTTTCACTGATGATATGGAGCTTTTCCATCATCTCTTTCTGCAGATGTAGTCCATTTGATTTCTATGTGTTACATCTGGTGATAGTCTTTTATGCTGTCTAAAGAAGGTATTTGAAATGAACAAATCATTGGTTTTGCAGAATTCTTTCATGTGTGTCCAGCATCATTTCTAAGACTGAGGCCATACTTTCCAAATACTGATCCTTCGTCTTTGCTACCAACCTTTGCATTCCAATCAACAGTAATGATCAATGCATCTTGATTGCATGTTTGATCTATTTCACATTGAAGAAGTTGGTAGAATTCTTCTATTTCATCCTCAATGGCTATAGCGGTTGGTACATAAATTTGAATAATTGTGATATTAACTGGACTTCCCTGTAGGTGCATGGATGGTATCCTATCATAGAAAGGATTGTACCTCATGACTAATTTGTATATGTTCTTTTTCACAATGAATGCAACACCATTCCTCTTCAATTAGTCATTCCTGGCATTGTAAACCATGTAGTTGCCAGATTCAAAATGGCCAATACCAGCCCATTTCAGCTCACTAATGCCTAAGATCTCAATGTTTATGCATTCCATTTCATTTCTGACAACTTCCAATTTTCCTGATTCATACTTCGGACATTCTATGTTCTAATTTTCAATGGATGTCTC
>NW_006409137.1:310420-312410 GCF_000296735.1 Chrysochloris asiatica
ACTAATAAATATATTCATTTTTTTGTACTTGTGGCCTTATGGGAAAAATAATAAAAGCATAATGATTTCTCATTAGCAGACAGCTCATTTTATCTTCAAATATCAAAATAGACCTTGTCAATAAAGAGAGTATCATTTTGGTCCACTAAAATTATCCATTGCTTTTATAAGTTTGGTGGTGGTGGTGGTGTGTCGTGGAGTTGGTTCAGACTCATAGCAACCCCATATCAGGTTTCTGAAATGTTAAATCTTTATTGGAGCAGAAAGCCTTATCTTTCTCTTTCTCAACTCTGTGGAACTTGACAAACTACAGATGGTAATTTCAAACCTTGAGGTTCGCAGCCCAAATCGTAACCAGTAAGCTACCAGAGCACTTTTTATAAGTTTAGTCAGAATAAATAAGTAAGACTTCAAAAAACAATAGATTTACCTCCTTTAGTTCTTTGGTCAAATCACAAGATTCTGTACATGGGTGTATATGTGTGTGTGTGTGACTCAGTGATTTAAAATATATTACTTTCTTCCTCTAGGTACTAGCTCTCATTCAACAGAATATTTGCATTTTGACTAACACTCCTTGAGAGATTAGCAACATGTTTGTAAAAAGATAAAGGGTACCACATATTTGTACAGACTAACATAAGACATACTTGGTCACCATTTATGTATTCAAGTAATGTTTACTTAAATTCTTTAATACATAAGTTTTATGCTTCTTACTGTAATACCTACCTTAGAGCTTCTCCTGTCCTTCTAAAGAATGCAATTTAATGAAGGAAAATGAGATACTAAAATAATTGCAAACTTGTACGTTTTGTGAACTATATGAACAATTAAAAAAAAGAAGTAAAGTCAATCAATTTATATTAGTTAATGTGCTAAAAGAAAAAATTAGACAAATATGGGTCAAACCTTCACTTCACATATATGAGAAGGTTACAAAATATTCATGGAGCAATTCAATTAAATTTTAATTCAGTTTTCCAGGAACTTTTTGAAGCCCCATCATACACACACTTAACATATATACATGAATGATGGTTGGTTTTGGTTCTGTGCCTTCATGTCAGTTCCTACTCATAGCAGTGCTGTATAGCGATTTCACCACCATTGGTATGTCAGTTTTTCATACTGTGGTGTCTTGTGTGTTGCTGTGATACTGAAAGTTATGACACTAGAACTTTAAATACCACCAAGGTACACCCATGGTGTCAAGGTTTCAGATAAGCTTCCAGACAAAGATAGATCAAGAAGAAAAAAGAAGAAGACTACTGAATGTTTAGCCAATAAAAACCTTAGAAGTATCAGTGAAGCATTGTCAGACAGCATCAGAAAGTGAATATTGAAACTTTTTGAATAGCATCAGAAAATTGTCAGATATAGGGCTGAAAGATGAGCTGCTCAGGTATGAAGATACTCAAAATACAGCTGAAGAAGAGGTGCTTCATCAAAGTAGAGTTGACCATGATGATATGAATGGTGTAAAGATTTTCAGATCTTCATTTTCTGATGGGACACAACTAAAAATTAGGAGAAACATCTGTATACAGATGTTTATATTTGTAAACAGATGTAAACATCCATTAATAATTAGAACACAGAATGTATGAACTATGAATCTACAGAATTGAAAGTTGTCAAAAATGAAATGGAACACATAATGATTGATATCCTAGGCATTAATCAGCTGAAATTGACTGATATTCATCATTATGAATCTGATAATTATAAGGCTTACTCTGCCAGGTAGGACACATATGAAAGGAATGGATTCATATCCATTATCACAAAGAACATTTCAATATCTATCTTAAAGTATAATGCTATCAATGACAGTATAATATTCATGTGCCTAAAAGTAAAACCAGTTAATACCACAATTCTTCAAATTTATATAAAAACAACTAACACCAGCGATAATGAAATTAAAGAGTGCTACATTGTCAGATATAGGACTGGAAGGTGGGAGGGCACTCAGAAAGCGATTGTG
>NW_006409137.1:315424-327861 GCF_000296735.1 Chrysochloris asiatica
CACAAAAAAACTCAACAGATGTAATTCACAGAAATCAAATTGACTACATTTGTGTGAAAAGAAGATGGAAAAACACCATATTATCACAAAAGAAATGTCAGGGGCAGATTGTGGAACGAGCCATTAATTTTTATATGTAAATTCAGACTGAAGTTGAATAAAATTTAAACAAGTCCACAAGAGCCAAAATGTCAACTTGAACACAACCCATCTGAACGTAGAAATCATCTCAAGAATGTTGTTGTTGTTAGGTGCCATCGAGTCAGTACCAACTCACAGCGACCCTATGCACAACGGAATGAAACACTGCCTGATCCTGGGCCAAAATTGCACTGTAATTTTGTTTATTAGTCCAGTTGTGAGGACTTTTGTTTTCTTTAAATTGAGATGCATTCCATACTGAAGGCTGTGCTCTTTGAGATGCAATCCATACAGAATCTATACTCATCTCAAGACTATTTTTGTTGTTATTGGGTGCCATTGAGTCCATACTGACTCATAACTACCTTATGCATGGCAGAACAAAACATTGCCTGATCCTGGGCCAACCTCACTAACATTGCAAAGCTTGAGCCCACTGATGTTGCCACTTTGCCAATCCATCTTGCTGGGGGTCTTCCTCTTGTTCTCTGACCCTCCACCTTACCAAATGATATCCTTCTCCAGTGACTGGTCCCCACTGACAATATATCCGAGGTATGAGAGACAAAGTTTGGCCATTCTGGCTGCCAAGGAGCACTCTGGCTGCACTTCTTCCTACACAGATCTGTTTGTTCTTTTGGCAGCCCATGGCACTTTCAATATTCTCCTCCAACACTATAACTTAAAAGCATCAATTATTCTATGATCTTCCTTTTTCACTGTCCAGCTTTTGAATGCATATGAGGTAATTGAAATACCATGGCTTGGGTCAGGTGCACGTTAGTTCTCACGCTGACATCTTTGCTCTTCAACACTTTAAAAAGGTCTTGTGCGGCAGATTTGCCTAATGCAATACATTGTTTGATTTCTTAATTGTTGGTTCCATGAGTGTTGATAGTTGATCCAAGAAGAATGAAGTCCTTGACAACTTCAATCTTTTCTCCATTTATAAGAATGTTGTTTATTGGTCCAGTGGTGAGGATTTTTGTTTTCTTTACATTGGGATGCAATCCATACCAAAGGCTGTGTTCTTTGATCTTCTTCAGTAAATGTTTTAAGTCTTCTTAGCTTTCAGCAAGCAAGGTTGTATCATCCGCATATGGCAGGTTGTTATTGAGTCTTCCTCCAATCCTGACTCCACGTTTTTCTTCATATAATCCAGCTTCTCAAATAGATTTGGCTAATTAGACACTAATGACTGAAGACAAGAAGTGTAGAGAGATGACAACAAGAACCATTAAAGGAAGAAATCAAAATGTCATTAAGAAGAAAAGAACAAGTTAAAGATCAAAATGAATGTCAGAAGATATCCAGAAACTTTCTCTCCAATGTAGAGATTATAAAGTGAATGAAATAAATGAAAAGGGAAAAGAGCTCAACAGAAAATTTCAAATGACAGTTAGCAAAAACAAAGACAAGTATTAAGTATTACAATGAAATGTTCAAAGCCTTAGAGCATGAAAACAAAAAATGATTAACATGTTCAGTGTTTCTCAAGCTTAAAAAACTAAAGAAAGAATTCAAGCTTCAACTTGTAGGCTTCGATGGACAACATTTTGAAAGATGCACAAGGCTTTATAAAAAAGATGGAAGGAATACACAGAGTCACTTTATAAAAAACAAAATGATAATCAACCATTTCAAGTGGTAGCATATGATCAAAACCAATGTACTAAATGAAATAATCCAAAGTGCACTATAGTTATTGGTAAAAATCAAGACTCTGGGAATTGATAGAATACAAATTGAAATATTTCAACAAAATGAAGCAACACTGGAGGCACTCATTCATCTATTTCAAATAATTTGGGAGATACCTACCTGACCAACTGATTGGAAGCTATCCATATTTGTTCCCATTCCAAAGAGAGGTGACCCAACAAAGTGAGGAAATTATCAGAAAATGTCTTTAATATCATATGCAAGTAATTTTTTTTCTAAAGATAATTTAAAAACAGCTGAAAAAGTACATTGACAGAGAGCTGCCAGAGTTTCCAGCTAGATTCGGACAAGGATATGAAAAGAGAGATATCATTGCTGATATCAGATGGGTCATGGGTGAAAGCAGAGAATACAAGAAAGATGTTCCCCTGTGCTTTATTGACTTTTCAGAGGCTTTCACCTCTGTGGAACTTGACAAACTACAGATAACATTGTGAAAAATGCATATTTAAGAATAGCTCTTTGTGCTCATCAGGAACCAATCCATAGTCCGAGGTACAGTCGTTTGAACAAAACAAGGGTATACTGAATGGTTTAAAATCAGGAAAGGTGTGTGCCAAGGTTTTATTCTTTTACCATACTTATTAAATCTATTTGGTGAAGAAATATTCCAAGAAGCTAGATTATATGAAGAAACATATGCCATCATGTTTGGAGGAAGTATCATTAAAATCTATGATATTCAGTTGATGTAATTTGTTTGCTGACAAAGAAGACCACAGCCTTCAGTATGCATTGCACTTCCATATGAACAAAACAAAAATCTTTACCACAAGACCAATAAAAAGCATAATGATAAACTGAAGTTGTAACACTTAATATTACTTGAATCTGCTTTCAATTCTCCTGGAAGCAGTCAATAACTCAAACAACTACTATATTGGGTAAATCTTCTGCACAGATCTCTTCAAAGTATTCAAGAGCAAAGTTGGGCCATAAATAAGGGAGAACATGGAAGAATTGATGCATTTGAGCTTTGGTGTTGGAGAAGAATATTGAAAGTGCCAGGGACTGTCAGATGAACAAACAGATCTGTGTTGGAAGAAGTACATCCAGAGTGTTCCTTAGAAGTCAGAATGATGAGATTCTATCTCTCGTATTTTGGACAGATTATTAGGAAGGATCAGTCCCTGGAGAGGTACATCATGTTTTGCAAAATGGAGTTTCAGTGAAAAAGAGAAAGACCCCTAATGAGATGGATTTTTACAGGTATCAGCAATGATCTCAAGTATAACAATAATTGTGAGTATGATGCTGGAAAGGGCAGTGTTTTTCTTTTGTTTGTTTGCTTGTTTGTTTCTCTGTTTTGCATATGATTGTTATGCAAACTAATTCTAAAGTACCTTAAAACAATAGGGTTTCTGACACTGTAAATCTTTATCAGAGCAGAAAGCCTTATTATTATTATTTTTTAAATTAGAAAGCAATGTTTTTGTTGTTGCTAAATGCCAATGAGTTGGTTCCGACTCACAGCAAACCTGTATAGGGTTTCCGAGTAGTGGCTGGTGAGTTCGAAAATATGATCCATGCTCCTTTCAGAGTTGTGACTACTATTACAGAGCTCATTGTCAGACTAAAATCCAGGACCACATTTTATATATACTTGTCTTGCATAAAGCTAATTTTTACTTTGTGTGATTATAATAGAAACTTTTTAGGAGATTACAGAATTATCACAAGAGTGAAATATTTTTGATTCATTTTTTTTTCATCAAATAGCAAAATAGATTTTTTTGAAAAGGAGAAAGAAAAATAAAACAAATTTAAAATCAATAATACAGTCATTTGACAGAATCAAAGTGTCTTACTAAGCATCTGGCACCTGAATCCAAACAGAATCCAGTTTACTGACCTGTTGTATGACCCTGAAAAGATCTCAGGTTGAGCAGTGGTTAAGTGCTGGGCTGCTAACTGAAGATAGTTGTTTCAAATCCACCATTTATTCCACAGTAGAAAGATATAGTAATCTATTTCAGTAAAGATTTGCAGTCATGGAAAGTCTATGGAGTATCTCTACTCTATTCTGTAGCATCCCTATGTGTTGAAATTGATTTGATGGCTATGGTTTTATTTCGTGGGTACATGTGTGTGTGCATATTTTAGTGCATGAATAGTTACAATAATGGACTCACACATAATAATTACTGTGAAGATTGTGCAAGATAGCAATGTTTTGTTCTATTTACATAGGGTTTTATGAGTCAGAGTTGACCTAATAGCATCTAACTAACAACAGCTTTATTATATTAATGATTCTCAAGAGTATGCTTTAGCTACCAAGTTATACTTGACAATGTCTGGAGATATTTTTGATTGTCTCTATTAGGGAAGGTATGCTGTAGGACATCTTTCTGATATTCTCTGCTCTCAGCCAAGATCCATTGGACATCAGCAATGATATCCCTCATTCCATGGCCTCTTCTGAATATAGCTTGAACCTCTGTATTACTTTTAGTAAAACTTTACTCATATGGTTTACCAAAGATATTGTCCGATGATTTCTGCATTCCATTGGGTCACCTCTCTTTGGAATGGGCACAAATAAGTATCTCTTCCAAACAGTTGGTCAGATAGTTGTCTTCCAAATTTCTTGGTATAGATGAGTGAGTGCCTCCTGTGCCACCTCACTTTCTTGAAAGATGTTCATTTTTATTCCATCAATTCCTGGTGCCTTGTTCTTGGCCAATTCCTTTAATGCACCTTGAACTTCTTACTGCAATATCATTGGCTCTTGATAATATGCTACCTCTTTAAATGGCTGAACATCACCCATTTCCTTTTGGTACAGTGACTCTGTGTATCCCGTCCACCTTCTTTGGATGCATTCTGTATCATTCAATAATCTGCCCAGAGAATCCTTCAATAATGAAAGTCAAGGCTTGAATTTTTTTCTCCAGTTCCCCCAGCTTGAGAAATGGTGAATGTGTCCTTCCTTTCTGGTTTTCTGACTCCAGATCTTTGCATATTTTGTTGTAATATTTGGCTTTATCATCTCGAGTTGATCTTTGAAATTTTCTGTTCAGCTCTTGGACCTCTTCATTTCTCCACTTGCTTTAGCATCTCTATGCTGGTGAACAAGTTTCAGCGTCTCTTCTCTCATCCATTTTGATATTTTCATTCTTTTTTGTCTTCTTAATAAATTTTTGCTTTCTTCCTGTATGACGTTCTTGGTGTCATACCACAACTCTTGTCTTCAGGCTTTAGTGTTTAAAGGGCTGCCAAAAGAACTAACAAAACTATATACGAAGAAGTGCAGTCAGAGTGCTCCTTGGAGGACAGGATGGCCAAAATTAAACTCTCTTACTTTGGACATATTGTCAGGAGGAACCAGTCTCTGGAGAAGGATATCATGTTTGGTAAGGTGAAGGGTCAGATAAAAAGAAGAAGAACCCAGCAAGATGGATTGGCAAAGTGGTGGCATCAATGGGCTCAAGCATGGCAACAATAGTGAGGTTAGCCCAATATCAGGCAGTGCTTCATTTTGCTGTGCATAAGGGCACTATGGGTCAGTACCAACTCAATGACACCTAACAACAATAACAACATGCTGTAGGACTGGGCATTGTTTTGTTCTGTTGTGCATTGGGTCACCATGAGTTGAAACCAAACCTAGCACCTAACAACATTAGTGAGAGTGCTACTAGCATCTAGTAGGTATAGGTGCAATCCTTCCATGAAAATGGCAGCTCCACAGAACAAATTATTATCTAGGATAGGTTATTACTATTGCCACAGTTGAGCAAACCTGACTTATATAGTGACAATCACTATAATACTTTATCTACGTAGGCTTTAAAAAATTAAATGTATTAACTCTCACCCATAATGCCAAATATATTCTGCCAATACCACCCTAACCCCACACCCACTATTTTTACTCTTATATTATCTTTTTCTACTGTCATCCTCACTCACCTTGGTCCAGTCATATTGGCATCCTTGATATTGTTTATTGAATAGTTATGTTCATTCCACAGTGTTCTTATATCAGTTGTTCCTTCCTTTATAAATAGCCTTCAGCTCAGATAATGCCTGGCCAACCGCCTCACTTTTTTCAAGTCTGTGCTTAAATGTAACCGTCTCCATGAAGTATGCCCTGAACAGCCTAATACATGTTGCACCAACTCACACACACACATACACATATATTTCTTATCTCCATAAATTCCTCCTATCTTTTGTATTTTCCTCCTCATAGCACTTAACTCTTGATACTATATTTGTTACATATTATTTTTATATCTTGTTCCAATCCTGATTGAGTGTAACCTCCATGAAGGCAGTAATTTATTAATTTTTCCACTGATGTATCCTAAGAATTGAGGATATAAACTGCTTATTTAAATAAGCACTTTATTAAGCACAAAAATATTTAGTAAATATTTGTTGAATGATTTAAATTTTGAATGCTTGTCATCTAGCAAGTAATAAAGTGATATATTTGCTATTATTATTATTAAAAACCAAAGTCAATATTACCCTACTAACATTAGTGTTGGCACAAAAACAGGCACACTATAATGAAAAAAGGCTAAAGATTATATTTTATACTCTTCAAGTATACAGAAAGCTAAACAGGAAAATCATTCAATATATGTGTGTACTATTGGTATGGTGCTGTGGGTTAATGCACCTGACTGCAAAGCAATTTGAACTACAAGGTCAGTGGTTCAAGCTCACCTGTCACTCCTCAGAAACCCTAGATAGTGTCACTATGGATGGTAGCCAACTTGACAACACTTAACAACAACAACATTCTTCTTAACTAGGATATATATGTCTTCAATTTAATAAAAAGACTTTCAGGATGAATATTTACCTTTCTCTTTATCCTTAATTTTCTTTAAATACTGTATCATGTGCTCTCTTTGTATCTTGCCTAAATTCTTATTTTTGCAAAACAATATTTCTTTATTCTAATTTATATGCTATTGTACCTGAGTTTCACTTAATCCGCTGAGTAAAAGCAGGAATGCTAGAAAAAGTATGCACTGAATTGCTAACCACAAATTTGGCAGTGCAAATCTGAAAGTCCCTTCTCAGAAACCCTATACAGGGTTGCTCTGAGTGGGAACTGACTTAATGTCACTTAAAGACAACATGAAACATTCATGATTCTACCTGCCAATAACTGACAATTGACCTAGAAAAGTATCCATTTTTCATGTTGTATATCTTAAATGTGTGCAAACCTATTTAGTGCAGTTGACCTTTCCTTTTTTAATGTTTACTGACTAGCAGTAATTAGCAACCTTTTGAAATTGCAGTATTTAAAAAATGCTATAAATAATAATATAGCAATTATTTTAATGTGCCCTTATTAGCTTTTAAGTTGCAAAACATTGCAGAGAAATTCAGGTGGAATAAGAATCCTTGTCATTGCTAACATTTTATCCTAACAAGTATTTTTATCCAGGTTTACCAGCAATTGCTGACATAAACAAATTTCACCTGATCATATACTAGAAAGTAAATTTTCTAATGCTTCTACAAATGGTAAATGAGTCACAAAGTGAAGTGACTTCCTCGTGAACATTTCACTTTTCAATAAACTCCATGTAGAATCTAAATTGTCTCAGGTTGTTTGCCTCATTATTTCATCTAATTCTATTCCCCTGGTACCCAAACAAAATGGAACATTCTACTTTGGACTTCTCTCCACTAATTGGGTACTTCTTCTTTGCCCTTTTCAGTGTTTGAAAATGTAGTAATTGGTTAAAAAAAAAAAGCAATTGTTACTTGTATACTCATACAAAGATTTTTTGTTGTTATCATTACAAGCTCTTGTGCATTGTAAGCTAACATTACCAGCATCTTAAAGCTATCACTTTAAAATGTCAGTGAATCAAGAAAGGACTGCCATGCCTATTTGATATGCTGAAGCCATGGAGCCTTCCAAGCTTATACTTGTCTGAATTAGCAAGCCCTTCCACCAATCAGATCTAATTTGAATTGTTATGAGCAACCATAATTGTGCTACCTCTAAACTCAACTACTGAGTGACTCCTGCTTTCATTACCCACCTCTTGCTGCTGAGAGTAAATTAGGCACTCAACTTAGGATGATTTTGCTCTATTAAGACAAACAGTGACATACTGATTGAATTTAAGCTGTCAGATTATATTTCAGTTATTATCATTAACATTCACTAGAGACCTTAACCAGTTATTTTCTTTTCTGATATTTCCATTTAAACTTTTTTCTTTAGAAAGTAGGAACAGCTATTCTAAATACACTTTTTTAAGCTATTAAAACAGGATTTTTAGTGGAATATAGCTTCTGTGAAAACAATAACCAGCAGGAGTTAATAGTTCATAGTCTTATAGCAACTGGGTATATGCACCATATATTGTGAAAGTAGATATATATTTAAATACTGATATTGATTTTATTTTGTTCAGTAGTCCTCAAACACATTAATCAATGTTGAGGTTTGTATATCACCTTACATTTTGTTAACTAACAATAATAATTTTTTTAATTTTTTTTTTTTTTTTTCTCAAGAACTCCCCGTCTTAAATGCTAAGTGGATAAGAGAAAAGGACAAAATGTTTTCCACAAGTAAGGAGTCAATGTTAGTGTATCTTAAGCTACAGATATATAGGTAAAACTGGCAATGTAGAATAAGCACTGGACTGCTAACCACATGAATGGCAGTTTACTCATTAACAAACTCTACATAATATTACTATGTCAGAATCTACTCAATTAACACTTAACAACAACAGGTAAAACTAAAACAACTCTTCATGGTTCCAGTATGAACTTTCCATAATTATCCAACCATATGTATATTCTGTGGGAAAAGAAAAAGAATTTCCTAAGTCCTGATGTGGCCATATGGGTTAATGCACCAGACTGCAAAGTCATTTGAACTGCAAGGTCAGTGGTTCAAGCTCACCAGCTGCTCCTTAGAAACCCTATACAGGGTAGCTATGGGTAAGAATTGATTCAAAGGCATTTAATACCAACACCAACAATCTTAAAGGAGCCCTGATGGCATAGTGATGAAGGACTCAGCTTCTAAATTAAAGATTGGCAGCCCAAACCCACCAGAACCACTGTAGGAGAAATATGAGGAAGTATGCTTCCATAAATATTACAGCCTTCGAAACCCTACGGGGTTGATCTACTGTACTATAGAGTAGGTATGAGGAGTAATTTGCTCAAAGGTACTAGGTTTCATAAATTTAAATTATTAAAACCCTGTAAAATCAGTTAACAACATGTTATTGTGACTTTCAGATGGTTTGTGTAGAAATATAAAATGCCATTTTACCTAGGCTGTTTAAATGTAGGCAATTTATTATATGGGAAAGAATGTCTTTAATTATCCTCAAAATTCAAATATTGAATAAAATTTCATATTTTTTCCAACAAATTCACCTGTGGTGGTGGTGGTGGTGGTGTGGTGGTGTGCTCTGGAGTCGATTCTGATTCATAGAGACCTTGCATAAGGTTTCCGAGGCTGTAAAACTATATGGGTGCAGAATGCCTCATCTTTCTCCCACAAAATAGCTGGTAGTTTCAAACTGCTGACCATGAGGTTACCAGCCCGACTTGTAACCACTGCTACCAGAGCTTCTTGAATTCACCTGTATTAAAGGCAAATGTGGGAAGGTTGAAAGTATCTTGTATGCCTTAAAAGAAGATGTCAAACAGACATTTTGGCAGAAAGCAGTCATTGCTTCAGAGACTGTCAACAGGAACTAGAAAACATAAAATAAAATAGGTTTTCTAATGAAATACAGACAACAGAGGTGCAAGATTATCTGTTGATGCAATTGGTAACAGATTTAATCTATAGGTTTTGGCAAATGTGTTGCCCATTATTTTAAATGAAAGTAAAACCTATCTTGTTTTGTTTTTTATCCATACCGTGTAACCCTTGCTCCATCACCCCATTTATACATATTTTCAGTTACTAAGAATAAAGCATTCTTTATAATTTATCTATGACTGTAAGTTATTTAAGGAGCCCTGGTAGCATAGTGGTGACGAATCAGGCTGCCAACCTCAGAGTCAGCAGTTCAAAACTACCAGCTGTTTTGCTGGAGAAAGATGAGGCTTTCTGCTCCCATAAAGATTTACAGCCTTGGAAACCCTGTACAGGGTCACTATGAGTCAGAATCAACTCCACAGCATATAACAAAAACAACATAAGTTATTTATAAAGTAATTTTATAATTAATCACAGTTTGCTTTTGTGGTATTTTGGTACCTTAACCTTAACTTTGGAAACTTTTAGCACAGATATATGGCATTCACATTATAAAATTGTTAGAAATGAATTAATCATGATAACTTTACTATATGTAGTAAATTACATGTGTCTTCTAAGTGTATGTCCATGTTTCTTCATGGACTCTTTTCCTTTACAATATTGCTATTATTTAGATTTCACACCAACATCACCTTTTTGCCCATTTTTTTCTCTTATTAAGCACCAATAGTAATGATGACAATATCGAAGGGAACATTGCAAAGCAAATTGTCTATGAAAAAAATTAAGATACAGTGTTCCTTTTAGTTGCTCTGTGAGCTGTAGTTTTCAATTGAATCGGATAGTTACTTTAGCACTGTCAATAAACGATAGTAAATGATACTCTTAAATAGAAAAAATAAAACCAAGGGCTTATGAAAGCACTAATGAAAATTTTCTTTACTTTTATTTTTCCCACAGGTTGTTCTGATCTTTAAGAAAATGACATTTTTTCTTGCACTATCACTGCAATATTTGATTTTTCTTACATGCATCTCAAGTCCTTTTGAAGTAAGATAAAGGAAAGACCTCATTTCATGAAGTCAATCACATAGTTATGATGGTGCTTTATTCATTCCAAAGATACTCCTCTATAAGAAATAGCTTTATTGTATACATATATACATTTGTTTCTTCACAATCAACCTTGATATGTGATTTATCAGATTACCACATAACATCCATGGTCTGTGGAGGAAATTTTAGTGTTCAGTAATGAGACCATGACTAGAGTTTTTAGAACAATAAACTTTTGTTTACAGAAAGGAGACAAAATCTTTGAGTTTCAAACAGCAGTATTGAGCTCATTGCAGAGTAAAAAATGAAAGCATAAACTGGACAAAAGCATGGTTTCTAGCATATCTTTGACCTCACCTCCAACTTGATATATGGCTCAGGAACATATGTAATATGTTGGTTTTGAAAGTATATAAAGTGTTAAGGTACCTTATATACCATGTGTTATTATTTGACATTGTACCGTTTATTTACTGTCTCTGGGGGCAATATCCTCTTTCATAAAATAAGAATAGTGAGATCAGTTTCATTAGATAATTAAAGAGATTGAAATGAGCAAAATTTACAGTTCATTTGTAAAGGACTTGGGCTATATTAGAGTCAAAGGTTTACAATTGGAACTCTAGCTATTTTTGATCCACCAATAATAAGCTATGTTACTGGGACAAGATATTTAATACTACTGAGCTTCAGATTTAAATATTTATACAAATATTATCTTGTACATTTCAACTGTATAGGTAGTTCAGCTGATTAAATGCCTCAGTTATTTACAAAAAGGTTGGATATTCTAGTTCACTCAAAGACTAGAGAAGAAAGAACTGTAGTTCAAATCTCATTCAGAAGGATTCACCATGATTTGGAATAGACTCAACTTAATAACATATGTTTTTTGGAGGGCATAAGAAGATTAAATAAGCTGATTATATTGGTTTCTTAGTTTTTTTGTTTTTTTTTGGTTTTTTTTTTGAAAAATCACCATTTATTCAGTGTCTTAAAACATACACATTCACTATCTTAGATTCTGAACATTAGAACTCATGACATTGCAGAGTTTAGTTATCTGTTTAAAGTCTCACAAGTATGAAATGTAAGTACTGACCAAGTTTTGTTCTTTTTTGAAGCTAGCAGTCCTTTTCTAAGAGTATGTCTTTGTTGGCCAAATCTATATCCTTTTTGTTGTATGGTTGACATGATCATTTTCATTCTCGCTATTAGGTGACTGATGCTCTCACAGCACCCTCACAATATGCAGCTTATTTCAAACCCAGCTTATTTTAAATTCAAGATGCTAAGCTACTCCCAGAGCTGCCATCTTGGGAAAGACCAAGTGGGGGAAGGATCAAAACAGCCATGAAAGGCTGGCAGAACCATGGAGATACAGGTGTGAACATTCTATTTTTGGTATCTGTTCATTGGTCTCTCGCTGTCAGTGCTCTTCCATTCTGGTGACTAGAGAAGGTGCCTGAATGAATGGACACCCGATCCCCAACCCTGAAGGGTTCTACTATGCATGTGCTCAGATCTCGACAAAATTTTAAGCAACAGTTTCCACTTAACACCAAATGGCATCAATTCGTCTGTCAGTTTGTCTTACTGTGGTGGTTTCTGAGTTGCTTTGATTCTGAAAGATACACCACCAGTATTTTAATACCAGCAGGTTCACCATTGTGGACAGGTTTCAGATGAGCTTACAGATAAAGACAGACTAGGAAGAAAGAGTGACGAACTACTTCCAAATCTTTAGTCACTGAAAACCTTATGAATAGCAGAGAAACACTGTCAGATATAGTGC
>NW_006409137.1:329056-330883 GCF_000296735.1 Chrysochloris asiatica
CAAGAGACCCTAAGCATGAAAAGCTCATTGTTTAGCAAAGCGACAATGAGTGTCTCCTTGGATGGCAAAGCCCGGAGGGGAACCTCATACTCTAGGCCTTGCAGTTCTTGTTTTGTTTTGTTTTTGTTTTTTCCTTTTGTGCATGGCTCAATTTTGATCTTATTATAAGAAGTTCTTTAATAATTTTCTATATATTCACTTGATAATTTGCTATAATCATAGTAAAAATTAAAATTATATTTGGACAGTCTCTCACTAAATTTAATCATGTAAAGTTATAATAGTTGCTTTTTACATCAACAATAAGTCTCACCATTAGGAAAAGCCACATCAGCTAAAAGATTTTCAAGCTTAAGATTACATCCTACTTAGTAGAAACTGAGGCACCTGAAAGAAAAAATCTTACAATCAACATCCTGCTTAGTTTCACCAAGAGACTCTGAGGTACCTGAAATCAACATCCTGCTTAATTTTGGCAGGAGACACTGAGGCACCCAGAAGATAGCAAAGAGCTGTGGAAACATGTAGGAATGTGGGTAGAAATTTAACTAAGAGGTTTTGGGAAATTGTTAGTATAGCGGAATTGCTGCTTTGTTCTTGACTATGAAATTTTAGGTACTTTTATGTTCTTATTCTTAAATCCACTATAAGTATAAAAAGTAATAGATGAGAGTAAAAATGCAAGTGAAGATATAGAACTTTGCTTAAAAGTTAATTTCACATTCTTAGGAGGATTAAAGAAAAATAAAAAGAGTTACGGAAATAAACCCGATGTTATCAGGATAATTAGGGGATGCAAAGGAACAGGATGCAATAAGAATCAAAGGGTGTTTTGATGTTTCTGTGTTTTTTTTTGTAACCTGAATGTTTGTTGAACACAGAGAATGTAACACTTAGTTAAATTATAATTGACTATAGAGAGATCATAATAGTAAATAAGAAGCAAAAAACTTTTGAGTAGAGAGAAGTCATCATCATCTGCCTAAGACTCACAACCCATCGACTCTGTCTGTCTGTGCGTGTGTGTTTTTCACCGACTCCACATCCCCCTTCAAGAGCCCCCCAATAATTTGTTGAGGTTGGTCCCAGGCAGAGGTCTAAGAACTAACAGAAATTTTCAAAGATGAGCTCGAGAAATAAAGCCAAATATTACAATGAAATGTGCAAAGATCTGGAATCAGAAAACCAAAAAGGAAGAACACGTTCAACATTTCTCTAGCTGGGAGAACTGAAGAAAATTTCAAGCCTCGAGTTTTGTTATTGAAAGATTCTCTGGGAGAATTATTGAATGATGCAGAAAGCATCAAGAGAAGATGGAAAGAATATACACAGACACTGTACCAAAAGGAAATGATAAATGGTCAACCATTTCAAGAGTGGCATATAATCAAGAAGCAAGGATACTGAAGGAAGTCCAAGGCGCATTGAAGGAATAGGCAAAGAACAAGACACCAGGAATGGATGGAATAAAAATTGCAATCATTCAAGAAAGTGAGGTGGCACAAGAGGCACTCATTCATCTCTGCCAATCAATTTGGAAGACAACTATCTGGCCGACTGATGGAAAGAGATCCATATTTGTGCCCATTTCAACAGAATGCAGAAATCATCGGACAATCTCTTTGATATTACATGAGAGTAAAGTTCTGCTAAAGGTAATACAGAAATGGCTACAATCATACATTGACAGAAAACTTCCAGAGGTTCAAGCCAGATTCAGAAGAGGCCTTGGAATGAGGGATATCATTGCTGATGACTGATGGATCTTGGCTGAGAGCATACAATATCAGAAAAATGTTTACCAGTACCTTAATGACTGTGCATTAA
>NW_006409137.1:332413-333860 GCF_000296735.1 Chrysochloris asiatica
TTTTTTAGCTTTCTCTTTTACCAATCATAATGCACTTTTTAATAATTGTTCTTTTCTGATTGAATGTCCAAAGTAAGTGAGCCAAAGTCTCACTATTCTTCCTTCTATGGAATATTCTTGCTGTAATTCTTCTAAAACTGATTGGTTCTGTTTTTTAGAATTTTGTGGTATACCGCTACACAATTGTAATGTATCAATTTTCCTTCTGTCTTCCTTTATCATTGTCCAGATTTTTCATGTATATGAGGCAGTTGAAAAGATTGTGACTTTCAGTTTTTAAAAATTACATCTTCAAAATACCTTCAATTTTGTCAATAATTTAACCTAATCAAGGTTGTAATATCTGATCCTATTCACAGATTCAAGCAATGAGAAGGTGATTAAATGATGCACAACAAACAATAACAATGACACTGTAGGGTAAAACATTAGTGGTTCAAACTCATGAGCCACACCTTGGAAACCCTATACAGGGTTGCTATGAATAGGAACCACTTTGAAAGCATTTAACAATAACAACAACAATAAACCAAGAACTGAAATATTGTACACTACCACTTTTATAAATGTAAAGCCTTAAGTGTGTCTAGCAAGTAGCTCATTTTTAATTCATATTTGTTAATATCATATAACGCATTAAGCATATGGCTTAGTTCATAATAAGTACTCATCAAAGTGTAATTTTAACATAGTTATCACTATTTGTACTTCTCATTGTTATGATAGAATGCATTTTCCTTGTCAACAATTTTACTTTACATAACATTTCCATTTGATATTATCAGTGGACAATCAGGACTCAAGTCCTTCAGGTATAAATTGGAAATAATGCATCCGTTGCTTTTGCTTTGGTATCTTATCAATAAATTATAGTGCAATGTATTCTTTGGTCATTAAGAATTCTACATTGCTTCAGAAACGTTCACTGTAGCAAAAAGAGTGGTAATACTATGCTGTTGTTATTACCTTGGAGTCAGTCCAAATCATAGTGACCCTGCACAGGGTTTCTGAGCTATAAATCTTTATGGGAGCAGAAAGCCTCGTTTTTCTCCCGAGGAGTGGCTGGTAGTTTCGAACTGCGGACCTTGAGGTTAGCAGCCCAATTCCTAACCAGGTAATACTATAGTAGGAAACAATTTCAAAAGATAAAAACAAAACAAAACAAAAAATCATTTGCCAGTATAATGCCAATGTGTGTGTTGCCCTAGTTACAAAGGGAAGCCATTTTAAGAATGAATGTCATTAACATTGTCACAACTAAGTATTGCCGTTGTCTTGTCTCTGAAATACTGTGTGGCAGTTGAGTAAATCACTTTTATCTAGTATCTGTTCCTTTGGTATTTTGTGAAATTTAAAAATCAATAGAAAATGTTAATATCAAACTAAAACTTCGACTAAATCATGAAAAGATTAATTTACAAGGACTATCTTGTTGTTACAAATAGGG
>NW_006409137.1:353168-354563 GCF_000296735.1 Chrysochloris asiatica
GAAGGTTTTCAGTTTCTCTTCATTGAGAGTAATGTAGACTATTGGTTGTGTATTTATGTTCTTAATTATGTGGAGGTATTCCCCTTCAATTCATACTCTATTGATGGTTTTTTTCAGGAATGGAAGTTGCATTTTTTCAAATGATTTTTCTGCATCATTCAATAAGATCATGTAGTTCTTTTCTTTTTTCTTATTTATATGGTGCATTACGTAGATCGTTTTACTAATGTTGAACCATTCTTGCATCCTTTTTATGAAACCCACTTGGTCATGATGTATTTTCTTTTTCATGTACTGCTGGATTATGTTGGCTAGGATTTTGTTGAGAATTTTTGCATCTATGTTTATAAGGGATATTGGTCTATAATTTTCTTTCTTAGTGACTGCCTAAGTTGGTTTTTATATGAGGGTTATGCTTGCTCTATAAAATGAATTAGGAAGTTCTCCATACTCCTCTATATTCTGGAATCCTTTGTGTAGAATTGGTGACAGCTCTTCCCTGATTGTTTGGTAAGACTCACAAGTGAAGTCATCTAGGCCTGGGATCCTTTTGTTTGGGAGTTTTTTGATGACCTCATCAATTTCTTCTTTTGTTATGTGTCTGTTCAGGTTTTCTGCTTCACTCTGTGTAAGTTTAGGTAGGTTGTGTTTTTTCTATAAATGTATGCATCTCCTCTAACTTTCAAATTTCTTGGAGTGCAACTTTTCATAGTATTGTTTTATTATTCTTCTGATTTCTTTGGTTCCATTGTGACATCTCCCCCATGGTTTCTAATGCTTGTTATTTGTGCCTTCTTTTCTTTTGTTAGGTTTGCTAATAGTCTGTCAACTTTTTTAATCCTTTCAAAGAACCAGCTTTTTGTCCTGTTGATTCTTTCTATAGTTTTTCTGTTTTCTATCTCATTTATTTCTTCTCAAATCTTTATTATTTCTTGTCTTTTGATGGCTGTAGGGTCCCTCTGTTGCTCTGGTTCTAATTGTTGGATGTGTTAATTTTGGTTCTTTCTTCTATTTGGATGTGTCCATTTATTGCAATAAATTGTCCTCTCAGCACAGCTTTTGCCAAATCCCAAAGATTTTGGTATGTTGTGTTTTCATTCTCATTTGTTTCTAGGAATTCTGTGAGTTCATATTTTATTTCTTGTACTACCAGTCACTATTCAGCAGAGTGCTATTCATTTTCCATGTATTTGACTTTTTCCTTGGTCTTCCTATTGTTGAATTTTAATTTGGTAGCATTGTGGTCTGAGAAGGTGCTTTGTAGTATTTTGGTATTTGTAAATTTAAGGAGGTTTTTTTTATGGCCTAAAACATGGTCTATGCTGGAGAATGTTCCATCTGCACTAGACAAATATGTCAATTGTGCTGTTGTTTGGTTGAATGCTCTGTACACAT
>NW_006409137.1:355040-355993 GCF_000296735.1 Chrysochloris asiatica
GCATAGATATTTATTATGGTTATGTCAGCTTGTTTAATTGTCCCTTTAATCATGAGATATTGTCCATTTTTATCTATTATGCTGGTTTTTGTCTTAAAGTTTATTTTATCAGAGATTAGTACTGCCACTCCTGTTCATTTTTTAATGCAATTAGCTTTGGTATATATTTTTTTCCATCCTTTCACTTTTAATCTATTTTTGTCTCTGTGTATAAGATGTGTCTCTTGCAGACAACATATTGAGGATATTATTTTCCTATCCATTCTTCCACCCTCCATCTCTTAACTAGTGCATTTAATACATTTATATTAAGTGTAATTATCAATAGGTATGGATGAATTGCTACCATTATGTTTGTTTGTTTTTGTGGTGTTTCTGCTTTCTTTGTTCTGTGTTTATTCCTGTGCTGAGTTCATGGCTGCTGTGTTCTTCCGTGTGAGTTTCCTCATAGTTTTAATATTTCCCTGTTCTTCTTGGATTTTCCTTTTTTGGTATGTTATGAAATGTTAATTTTCCTTGAGGTTATTTTATGTTACATTAACTTTTCCCTCCATTTAATGCAGTCCATTACATCCTGTAATCTACATGACATTCTCACAATCTGGATCTCTGTTACTACATGTATACCTTCTTTCACATTGTAATTGTTTTGAACATGGTCTGACCTCCCAGATTCTCTGAGTTTGTTCTTAAAGTTTTGTTCTGTTCTTGACTCTTCTATCTGTCGATTTAGTTCTGGGAGGTGCTGCCACGTATGTCAATCTCTGGTTGTTTTCTGTTCTTGTTGGTTCTCAGACCACATTAACTCCCTTTAGGATATTTTGTAGTGCACAGTTGCTTTAGCAAAATCTGTTCCCTTCTGTTTATCCTGGAATGTTTTGATTACACAGTTTCATCTGATTGATAGCTTTGCTAGACAAAAGATTCTTGGTTGGCAGGTTTTCTCTTTCATG
>NW_006409137.1:357224-360190 GCF_000296735.1 Chrysochloris asiatica
ATACTGTAGTCTATAATCACAGAAAAGGAGAGGATGAAGAGAAGAAGAAAAAACAAAATATGCAACCTTATATGAGTATGATTTTAATAGCCTCTTTCAGCTTCTTGACTTCAAGGCTGCCTGGTAAATATCAAGATGCCACTATTGGTATTTATGCTGTTTTTCAGGATTTAATTTTCAGTCTCTTTTGTTTTTAAATTATCTCTTCTTCTTCACACCCCTTGTCCTGTCCGTTTCCCTGTTAGTAAACAGTTCAGGGACAGCTGTGGTAGTTTTCTGCTGGCTGCCTATAGTTTTGAATGCTGATAGTATCTGTGTGCATGCGTGATAGAAGAACTCACTAGTGGTGGAGGTGGGGGTGTCAACTTCCTCAGGCACCCCTCTAGTCACCTAAATGGAGGTGCAAAAACAGTGGGGGAAGGGAGGGACAATGAACAGATATCAGAAAAAAACAGAGCAAAACAAAACCATCAGCGTATATTGTCCATCTTTGCTCCAAGGTTCCTACAGCATTCCCATGGTGTTATTCCTTGGCTGGTCTGATTTCTCCTCCACTTGGTCTTGCAATTTGATCTCACCCAAGTTGTTGGCCCTGGGGATTCTGAGTCCAGCATATTCTAAAGTACAGGATTTCTTACTTCCCCTACAAGTTCCACTAGCTATAAGCTTCAAACTTTTTAAATATTCCGAGATATGTGGTTCAAGTTTTGGAGCTCTGCCCTGAAAATGCTTTGCCTGGCATTCTGTGGTATTGCCGACAGAGAACTGCTCTGCACCTCTATCCTATCTGCCATAAAGCCCTGCCTTCCTCTCCATCTTTTTTTGATGTTTTCTCAACATTTAATATTTTGCTTATAGAATCCTTCAATACCACAAGTTGAGGTTTTATTTTTTCTTCAGTTCCCCCAGCTTGAGAAATACTGAGCGTGTTCTTCCCTTTTGGTTTTCTAATTGTAGGTTTTGCAAATTTCACTATGGTATTAGACTTTGTCTTCTTGAGCTGCACTTCGAAGATTATTGAATATTGGAGCAAATAATTCAAGATGGTGGATTTTTTTAAGGAAAAATGTGAAATCCTGATTGGGGAAGACTCATTAGAAACCCTTGATATGTAGATGATGTAAGCTTATGTGCTGAAAATGAAAAGAACATAAAGTGATTACTGATAAAGGTAACAGACAACAGTCTTCAGACTGAGTTGCATCTCAATAAAATAAAACAAAAATTCTCACAACGGGACTAATAAATAACAGTAGATAAAATAAATGGATAAAAGATTGAAGTTGTCAATTACTTTATTTTGCTGAAATCAACCATCACATTCTTGGAAACAGCAGTCAAAAAATCAAAGAGCATATTGATTTAGACAATTCTGCAGCACAATACCTCTTTAAAGTATTCAATAGCAAAGATGTCAGTTTCAGGACTAAGGTGCACCTTACCCATGCCATGGTGTTTTCAATAACTTCATATGCATGTGAAAGTTGGAAAATGTAAAAGAAAGACCATAGGAGTATTGATGCATTTGAGTTATTGTTTGGAGGAGAATATTGAAAGGACCATGGACCACCAAAAGAACCAACAAATCTGTGTTGGAAAAAGTATAACCAGAATGCTCCTTAGAAGCCAAGATGTGGAGACTTTATTTATCATTTTTAGATGCTATAGAGCTGGTATCAAATCATAGTTACCCTGTGCAAAACAGAATGAAACGCTGCCCAGTCCTTGGCCAAAATCACAATTATTGCAACACTTGAAACCATTGCAGCTGTCACTGTGCCAGTCCATCTCTCTGGGAGTGTTCTTCTTTTTCATTGATCCTCCATTTTCCCAAGCATAATGTTGTTCTCTAAAGACTGGACCTTCTGATAAGATTTACAAAATATGGGAGACACATCTGGCCATCATATCTTTCAAGAAGCATTCTGTCTGTACTTAGTCCAAAACAGATTGGTTTGTTCTTTGGTGGTCCATGGTACTATAAAATTTTTCCTCCAAAACCATATCTCAAATGCATCCATATTTTCACATTTTTCATTACTTATTTATAACTTTCACATGCATAAGAAGCTATTGAAAATACCATGGTGTGGATGTGACACATCTTAGTCCTCAAGCTGATATGTTTGCTATTAAGCAATTTAAAGAGTTCTTTTGCAGCAAATTTGAATAATGCAATATGTCATTTGATTTGAATACTGCTTCCACGAGTGTTGTTGGCTCATTTGAGTAAAATGAAGGTTTTGACAACTTCAATGTTTTCTCCATTTATATGGATAGGGGTGGAGGGCAGTGGTGAGGATTTTTGTTTTCTTTATGTGGTGGTTCATCACATTCCAAACACTGTAGGCTTTGATCTTCATCAGTTAAACATTTTAAGTTCTCTATGCTTTCAGCAAGCAAGGTAGTGTCATCTGAATGTTGCAAGTTTTTAATAAGTTTTCCTTCAATCCTGATACCACTTTCTTCTTCAGATTAGGTGCTCCGCGTACAGATTGCATAAGTATGGTTAAAGAATATAGTCCTGGTGCACACATTTCTTGATTTTAAACCACTCGATGTTCCCTTGTTTTATTTGAACAACTGCCTCTTGGTTTGTATACGGGTTCCATATGCTCTCAATTAAGTGTTACAAATACACATTCTCCACAATGTTTTGCATAGTGTGTCACATTATCAAAAGCATTTGTGTAATCAATAAAACATAGGTACACATCTTTACACTATTCTCTGCATCCAGCAAAAATACTGCTTACATCAGCAATGATATGCCTCAATCCAGGTCCTCATGTGAATTCAACTTACAGCCAGTCTTTAATGATCTTTAATAAAATACAAATTGCATGTGATAATGATGATATTATCAAATGATTTATGTGTTTTGGAGGGTTACTTCTCTTTGTAATGTGCACAAATATGAATATCTTCCATTTAGTTGTCCAGGTGGCTTTCTTCCAAATTTCTTG
>NW_006409137.1:361055-362341 GCF_000296735.1 Chrysochloris asiatica
TTATGCATATGTCCTCTCTTCTTATCATCTGGATGCTTCACTCTCCATTCTAGTCTTTTGTGGCTATGCCACTGACACTGGACCCAAGAATACCTAGGTCTTGCCACACTGCTGGCCAACCAGTTCTCCACCGAGGTTCACAATAGTCTTTTGAACATTGTAGGGCTTAGCTCACAGGTTCATTGTTGTTTTTCTCTCACTTCCTCTTATTGGTGACAAATGTGGTCACCAATCAGAGCATGTATTCCACATTAGTCTTGGAAGGGGGTTTGCCCTGAGTGGACCCAACCACTTGCCTTGATGTCTTCTGGGCAAGCAACTTGCTTGCTCTTATAGTAATCAGTCGGACTGCCGTTATTGTTTTGCATTTTTCCTGTCAGTCTTTTTATCCAGAAGTATCTTCTATTCTTCTAGCCACTACAGGCTGGTATGCTTGTCCTTTCAAATGGAAATTTCCCACCTCAGAAGATTCTAGATGTGGTTTAGGATTCCACCTATGGTCATATGTAATGCAGAGGCTCCTCAGGAAGTCTTCTTCACTGGGCATGTTGTAGCCCCATTTTAGATATTCCAATCAGTTATAGGCAGAAGACGGACTTACAAGGTTTCCATGGTCATATTTCTGGATATTCTTTTCTCTCCCCTTCAAGTGTTTATTTTATAATGGTATTCAAGGATAATCAAGATTCAAAAGACAGCCAAGCATCTTAAAATTATTTTCACCCTTTTGCCCATTACAATCATGTCTTAATCCTGTATCCCAGAGCCCTGTTTTTCCAAGGTTGTGCATACATCATTATTTACCTCAGTCCCACTTAGCCCATGCAAACATGCCTAATTATTTTCCCATCTGCATTGTTCTTCCATTCCATTCCCCCTTCTTGTGTATTGCACCCCTTACTAGCACACAAACTATTCTGTGTCTATTCCCTGCCCTGTGCTCCACCTTTCCCGTTACATCCCAATAACTAGCAAAGAACCCCTCCCTTCTAATAAGGGCACTTATTCTTAGTTTTTTACAGTAGTGGTCCTATGCCTTATTTATCCTTTTGTGACTAATTTTACTCAACATAATGTCCTTGTAGGACCAAGAAAAAGACACCATTCTGTACATTAGCCTGAACACGTCCTCCTGTTCCAGGAATGTGCTAAATCAGCCCATGCTGCCTAGAATATCCTTTCACCCCTAGCAACAGCAAGAACTAGATAAGCAGTAGACAGGACAACCCAAGGCCAAATGCCAGATGTTTTCCTTATCCTAGCCTAAGAACAAAGACCACCAGTAC
>NW_006409137.1:362531-363554 GCF_000296735.1 Chrysochloris asiatica
GCTCCATCCCTCATCCACTGTGTCGGATGCAGGTGGAGTCCGAGCTTGGGCTTGAACATCTGGGAGTTCTAGGCTCCAACCCTGATCCGCTGCGTCGGATACAGGTGGAATCCGAGCTCGAGTATGAATAACTGATAGTTCGAGGCTCCATCCCTCATCCGTTGCATTGGATGCAGGTGGAGTCCAAGCTCAGCGTTGAATAACTGAGAGTTCGAGGCTCCATCCCTCATCTGCTGCATCACATGCAGGTGGGGTCTGAGCTGGAGCTTGAATAAACAACCCTTGTGCACTTGCATCAGTGTCGGCTACTTGGTGGTCTTTGGGGACTCTGAATTCTGGGCATAACATCCTCAAGGTTCATCCATGTTATGCAGTGGCTTGCAGCTTCCTTGTTATACTTCAAGGTAGCATAATATTCAATTGTGTGTATGTACTACAGCTTGTTTATCCATTGTTCCATTGATGGGCTCTTGGGCTGTCTCTATATTTTTTGGTATTGTAAATAGTGCTGCTATGAATATTGGTGTGTATATATCGACTGGTGTTATGGCTCATATTTCTGGTATATACCAAGTAGAGTAATTGTTGGATCATGAGATATTTCTATTTCCAAACTTCTGAAGAAGAGCCATACTGCTTTCCAGAGAGGTTGGACCATTTTTCAATCCAAGGATCATCTCAGTCTCTCCAAATCCTAACCAATATTTATTGTCCTCCACTCTTTTATTCTTGGCTGTTATTGCTGGTGTGAGATGTTATCTCATTGTTGTTTTGATTTGCATCTCTCTAATGGCTAGTGCTACCACTTGTCTGTCAATATGTGATACTGTTTTGGCTAGTGAGTTGCTGTGATTCTGAAAGCTATGCTAACAGTATTTTAAAAACCAGCTGGGTCTCCCATGGTAGACAGGTTTCATATGAGCTGTCAGATGAAGAAAGACTAGGAAGAAGAATGACAAACTATTTCTGAATACTTAGTCACTAAAAACCATATGACTAGCAGAGAAACACTGTCAGATATAG
>NW_006409137.1:373821-377460 GCF_000296735.1 Chrysochloris asiatica
CATCCATATGAGGCTATTGAAAACACAATTGCCTGGGTCAGGCGCACCTTAGTCTTCAAGCTGACATATGAATGTTTAGCCACTGAAAATCTTATGAATAGCAGTGAAAAAATGATGTATAACACCAGAATCTTGAATATTGAAATATGATGAATAACAACAGAATTTTGTCAGGTAAGATTAGCCCTCAGGTTGAAAGACACTCAATATTCAAGTGGGAAAGAGTTGCTTCCTCGTAGAATAGTTGACCTTGATGATGCAAATGGAACAAAGCTTTCGGGACTTCCATTTGCTGATGGCGCACAACTCAAAATGAGGAGAAACAGCTGCAAATATTCATAAATAATTGGAACATGGAATACATGATGTATGATTCTAGGAAAATTGGCAGTTATCAAAAATGAAATGAAATATATAAAGAACAAAATAATAATCATTAGTGTGCTGAAATTGTCTGGTATTATTTGTTTTAAATTTGATAATCATATGGTTTTCTATGCCACAAATGTCAAATTGAAGAGCAATGGTGTCACATTCATCATCAAAAATAACATTTAAAGATCTATATTCAAGTAAAATGCTATCTATGATAGGATAATATCCATATGCCTTCAAGGAAGAACAGTTAATACCATTATTTTTTCAAATTTATGCACCAACCACTAAAACCAGTGATGATGAAATTGAAGAATTTCTATCAATGTCTTTAGTCTGAAACTGATCAAATATGAATAGATGATTTCTATCATTGAATTTCCTAGTCAAGTAGTTAAAAGAAAACTTATTTCACAAGTTATCTGATCATGTGTTTGAATAATCTGTCTGTGGAAGAATACTGTCGGAGACACTTCTGCATATATGGACAGACCTAACTGGTAGGGTTACTGATATCAATTGGGGCAAATGTCAAGAATTCAGACTTTAGAGGTTTAATTTCAGATTCTATAACAAATCTGGAAGGTGGAGTTCAGTGCCTGTCTTTGTTTCTTGTGTAAATCCAAGTTGGTAACTAAAGCTACATGAGCATGTTGCAGTCATGATGTTAAATAGGTAGTCACTAACAGATATCACAACATGGTGGAAGAAAAACCCAATAGGAATAGTCCAGCTAAAACAAGAAATTATTCTAAAGTTTGTTAAAATGTTAAGTATTGATATTTTACAATAATTCTACCACATAGTCATCATTTGCTTTCGTCATGTAATTCAGTGTCTCTGATACACATCTTTCCATATCTTTATAATTGGAAGAATAAAATACTAGAATAATGCATAACATTATTTTGTGCAAGTGTTTCCAGGAGTTTATAAATATTTGAAAAAAAAGGAAGCTTTGCCTAAGATCTAAATATCTAGTAATGAGACATATACTATTAAATGTAAATATTAATTTAGCAACAAAATTGAAATGCTTTACATTTCTGTAGTACTTACAGATTACAAAGTAAACTTATAAATGTCAGCTTAAATTTATTCAGGGATAAAATGGCACTGAAAAAATTTTATTTTCAAATTAAGGATATAGAATTTTAAATTTTAATATAACTAATATGCTGTTTTAGAAGTCCTGGTGTCATGCTGTTGGAATAATTCCTGCACTCCTAACCACAAGTGGGACGTTCAAATCCACCAGACACTTCTTGGAAATCAAACACAAAGGCCTTATCCATTTAAATCAAGTTAACTGCACTTAAAAATGACAAAAATATGATGTTTTGAATTTCATAAACATGAATATCAACCAAAAAAATGACTTGAATTCAAGTAAATTTTATTGAGTTATATAATGCAGATTTTGGTGTTAAGGAAAGTTTAAGGAATAATTGAATTCATGGCTAATCAAATAGTGATTTTATTTTATTGCTCAGAAATATTATTACTATTGATATTTTACTTCATTAATAGGCATTAAGTGATATCTCCAACCAACACTAAATAAACCTCCTATTGTAGTCTCAATTTTTATACTAATTCTTGCAGGAGTCCTAGGAATAATTCTGAATGGATAGGTTATAATTATCTGACCCATCTTAAACATGTAGCTGAAAATAGAGGAACACTTTTGGGGGTAGATGAAGCAGAGACAGGTAGAAAAGACTCCTTGTTGGAGATGTGGAAAAAACAGAGAAAGAGCTTTCCTGGGGCAGCACCAGAGTTTTAGATGATGTATAAGGCATCGGGCATGAGTTTCCCATGCCCACCTGTGGAGAAATCTGGCTGTATTAGCAAAATATGGTGATTCTGAATCAATCGGTTCAATCAATTCCCTACATTCCCCTCAACCTGAACTGAGATCAGAGGGCAGGGCCACAGTCAAGTGGATATAGTGACATAGTGTTAAAAAGCCATGGAATTGCATCTGGAAAAAAAGGTTTGATGGAATTTGTCACTTTTCATTTTTTACGTTTCTTTCCTCCTCTCTGTGGTCTCACCCTCACTGCTCAGCCTGGACACCTTCAGGTGTGTGTGAGTGTACCCCCAAAAGAGTCCAAAGTAATACCCACAATTTTCCCACAGCACAGGGAGGAGGTTACTGAGAGCCCCACTAGTCCTGCAAGTTGCTTCATATGAAGTCTGACTCTGAGACCTAGCCCTAAAGTTGACCTGGGTGGGACCATTTATCCCTGCCTGCACAGCAAATGCTACTGTACATTCCAGTATGGATTAATTTTTTTTTGGTTTTGAATGGTGGTTTTTGTCTCTTTTATACTGTTTCTGTTTTTGGCCCAATTGGTCTTATCTATCTGGGGGGTGGGAGCTTTCTACCCCTCACTTACCCAAGAAGAGACAGTAAGTGTGCTCATATAGCCAAGCTACAAGCATACCCTGTAATATCCCACCATTTGGACAAGAGTCAATACCAGATGCTAGGCATTATACATGAAAAGGGAAGTCTATCTCCAGATCATATCCTCCAGTAGAAAATCAGTAAGCTTAACAACACAGAAACATACATCCATTTAAGCATTAAAACCCCACATAATTACTGAAAATGTTCAAGAATAAACAAAAAAAGATCTCAGCACATGCCCCAAAACAGAAAAAAATAACTGAGACAAATGAGCTGGAGACAGACACAGACTTCCCAGAAGAAGAAAAGCAGGCTTTGGATCTGTCTGAGAAGGAATTCAGAAGAATGATATGGAAACAAATTCAAATGCTCGACAAAAGAGTTTGAAGAAAATAAGGAAGAAGTAAGGAAAGTGTTACAGGAGCAATCAAAAAAGATAGATATAGCATTGGAAACAATTCAAAACCCTCAAAAAGAGGTACAGATGATTAATAATAAAATATCAGAAATAGATGATACACTGAAAGGGCAAAGGAGTAGATTGAAGAGATGGAAGACAGAACCAGCGAGCTGGAAAGAAAATCTCTCAATACTGCTAAAATGGAAGAGCAAGCAGAAAAAAATTTTTTTTTTAATCTGAAGAGACTCTAAGATTCATGCTGGATAACATGAACAACATCAACATGCTGCATAACAACAACATCAACTTATAGGAACGTATAGTCTCCAAATAGAGATTGTTTTACTTCCTCTTTGCCAATTTGGATGCTTTAATTTCCATAGCTTGCCGTATAGCTCTGGCTATGACTTCCAGCACAATATTGAATAGGTGTGGTGACAAAGGGCAT
>NW_006409137.1:377560-378919 GCF_000296735.1 Chrysochloris asiatica
TTCCTCCTTCAGTATCATTGGACTTTGTCTTCTCTATCTGTTCTTTGAAGTTTTCTGATTACTTCTTTTACCTCCTCATTCTTCCATTTGTTTCAGCATCTTTAGAATGGAGAGTAAGTTTCAGAGTCTCTTCTAACATCCATTTTAGTCATTTTCTTCTTTCTTTCTTTTTAATGACCTTTTTTGCTTTCTTCCTATACGATGTTCTTAATGTCATACCAATAAACTTCTGCTATTCTGTCTTCAGTTTCTATTGTATCAAACCTATTCTTCAGATAGTCTCTAAATTCAGGTGGGGTATGTTCAAGGTCATATTTTGGCTCTTTTGGACTTCTTTTTATTGTCTTCAGCTTCATCCTTTACTTTCATATGAAAAATTTATGCTCTTTTCCACAGTCTATCACTGACTTTGTTTTGGAGATGATATGAAGTTTTTTCATATTTTCTTTCCTCAGTTGTAGTTAATCTGATTTCTGTGTATTCCATCTTATGAGATCCATGTGTCTAATAACCTTTTACGTTGTTTAAGAAATGTATTTGTAATGAGGAAATCGTTAGTCTTTCAAAACTCTATCATGCAACCTCCAAAATCCTTTCTAAAAACAAGGTCATATTTTCCCACTCTTGTTTCTTCCTCTTTGTTCTCAACATTTGGATTTCAATCACCAGTAATTATCAGTACATCTTCATTGCATTTTTTATCAATATCAGATTGTAGAAGTTGGTAGAATCCTTCAATATCATCATCATTGGATTTAATTGTTGTTAGTGCATTAATTTGAATAATAATTTTATGAACTGTTCTTGTTATGTGCTGTCGAGACGGTTCCAACCAATAGTGACCCTGCACAGGGTTTCTGAGGAGTGGCTGATGAGCTTGAATTGCCAATCATGCAAATCTCATAGACTTTGCAGTCAAGTACATTAACTCACAAGGCCACACTAATACTCCCGTCTTTCTTGTAGGTTCATGCATATTAACCTATCACAGACAGAGTTGTACTTCAAGACATACCTTGATATGTTCGTTTGATGATGAATGCAACATTGTTCCTCTTCAACTTGTCCTTCCTGGCATAGTATACCATGTGATTATCTAGTTCATTTCAGCCCACTAATAAGTAGGATATCAATGTTCATGTGTTCCATTTCATTTTTGAGAATTTCTAGTTTTCCTAGATTCATACTTTTACATTCCATGTTCTGATTATTAATTGAAATTTGGAGTTTTTTTTCTCTTCATTTTGAGTTATGCCCCATCAACAAATGATGGTCCCAAAGGCTTTGCTTTATTTGGTCCATTACTGTCAACACTATTTTGATGCAGTATTTCTTCCCCAGTCATATTATCTGATAATA
>NW_006409137.1:387379-387907 GCF_000296735.1 Chrysochloris asiatica
TTCTTTTTCTTATTTATATGGTGGATTACACTGATTGTTTTTCTAATTTTGAACCATCCTTGCATCCTAATATGAATCCCACTTGGTCATGATATATTCTTTTTTGGAGGATGTGCTGCTGGATTGTGTTGGCTAGGATTTTGTTGAGAATTTTTGCATCTATGTTCATGATTGGTGTTGGTTTACAATGTTCTTTCTTGGTAATGTCCTTCTTTCATTTTTGTCTGAAGATTATGCTTGCTTTATAAAATGTATTTGGAAGCTTTCCATTCTCTTCTATATCTGGAATAATTTGAATAGAATTGGTGACAGCTCATCCTTGAACATTTAGTAGAACTCACCAGTGAAGCCACCTGGACCTGAACTTCTTTTGGTTGGGAAGTTTTTGTTGACCTGAGTAACTTCTTCTTGTGCTACGGGTCTGTTCGAGTCTTCTACTTCACTCTGTAAGTTTAGGTAGTTTGTGTTTTTCTGAAAATATATCAATCATTTCTGTTTTCATATTTGTTGGAATACAGCTCATAATAT
>NW_006409137.1:388027-388753 GCF_000296735.1 Chrysochloris asiatica
TTAATCCTTTCAAAGAACCAGCTTCTTGTCCTGTTGACTTTTTCTGTTGTTTTTCCTCTCCCTTATTTCTTCTCTGATATTTATTATTTCCTTTCTGTGTCTCAAATATTTTGGTATGTTGTGTTTTAATTCTCATTTGTTTCTAGAAACTTTGTGAATACATGTTTTATTTCTTGTACTACCCAGTAGCTTTTAAGCAGGGTGTTATTCAGTTTCCATGTATTTGGCTTGATTTCCTTGGTCTTCGTATTGTTGATTTCTAATTATATAACATTGTGATTTCAGAAGCTGCTTTGCAGAATTTTGATGTCTGCCAATTTATGGAAGCTTGCTTTGTGGTTTAACACATGGTCTATTATGGAGAATGTTCTATGTGCACAGGAAAATAATGTGCATCATGCTGTTGTTCGATTGAATGCGCTGTACACATCTATGAGATCAAGTTTATTGATTGTGTTGTTTAATTCCTCTGTGTTAAGTTCCTTTCTGGTTGTTCTATCCTTTTTCAAAACTAGCATGTTAAAATCTCCCAGTATAATTGTATATTCCTTTCTTCAATTATAGTTGTTGTTGTTGTTAAGTGACGTCGAGTTGGTTCTGACCCATAGCGACCTTGTACAGGGTTTCTGAGGCCGTAAATCTTTACGGGAGCAGAACGCCTCAAATTTCTCCCTCGGAGCAGCTGGTAGTTTCGAACTGCTGGCCTTAAGGTTCGCAGCCCGATTC
>NW_006409138.1:0-1570 GCF_000296735.1 Chrysochloris asiatica
TAACTGACTCAACAGCACTTGAAACCAGCATACATCAAAAAGACTACTCAAGAAAGAATCCCTAGACATCACTTTTCATTTTGCAAAACAAAATTGCTATAATTATCCTTGTTTTTAATTTATTTCTTTTAGCGATAAATCACTATGTATTATAATTGATTCCATGGCAACCACCACCACCAACAACAACAGGCACTTACATCTTTCTGTATACTATGTGTGTAGGATTCTAAAATGATTAAATATGTGTTAAAGGTGTTTGGTTTAGGAAAGATAAGAAAGGAGTTCTGGTGTGATGCTGTGGGTTAATGTGCTGGACTACAAGGTCAATTTGAACTGCATAGTCAGAAGTTTAAGTTCACCAGCTGCTCGTCGGAAAACCAACTCAATGGCACATAACAACAACAAAGGAAGGATGAAGACAGATGATAATGATACAGTGCATAAATACATAGAGGGTGAAAGTCACATATGCACAAATATACAATTAAAAAATAAAATCTGGAGTCACACTTCTTTAATTGAATATTCTATACTTAGGCTACTGTCCCATAGAATTGAAATGGATTTTTACATTTAACTGACCTACTAGATAGAGTCACCTTTTTGGTTTAATAGGATTAAAAGGGAGTTCTTCTATCTTTTATAGAGTAGTATATTCTGATCTTCTAAAGTAAAGAGTTTTAGCCCTTTAGCACCAAATTCAATTTCCTATTTTAAAAAGGAAAGACCACTTCTAAGGACACAAATCTGCTCCTAGCATGGAATTTAGACACTTTACAGTTTTCAAAATCCCTGGAATAGAAATGTCATATCTCTGTTAGAAACTCTAAATTCCTTTAAAGGGAGATTTAAGGAAGTGAGTCACTCAAAGTGGTTTTTCAAAGTTTTACTTTACTCTGCATATTTATGTGTTTTCAATATAACTCATATAAAATAGTGTTCCCATACAAAATTATATATATGCTAAATAAATATATACAATTTTAATGAGGTATGTGGATTGAAATTATTTTTAAATATATATATTATTTGTACAGACATAAAGTATTCCTATATACTACCATCAAAAGATACTTTCTTGAGTGTCAGAGAAAAAGAGGAACACCCCCACAAGATGGATTGGCAAAGTGGTAGCATCAATGAGCTCAAGTGTGGCAACAATTGTGAGGTTGGCCTAGGATCAGGCAGTGTTTCATTCTGTTGTGCATAGGGTTACTCTGAGTTGGTATTGACTCGAAGGCACCTAACAACAACAACATTATTCCTCCCACAGAAAAATTAACAAACACATGTACTGTTAGAAAATAAAGAAGGCAAAGTATCATACCTGTGGTAAGCAGAATATTCATGCAGAGATCATTAGTTGTTGTTGCTGTTATTAAGTGACATCCTCTAGCAGGTTCCAACTCATAGCAAACCTGTATAGTACTACTGAGGATTGGCCAGTGAGTTTAAATCATTGACCTTGCAGTTCAAACCCATATGGCGGTCCAGTGCTTATCCTATAGTACCACATCAGAGGTGCAGAGAACATCAGTAGAGGGTACTATTTCATTTTATTTTTAGC
>NW_006409138.1:3699-4596 GCF_000296735.1 Chrysochloris asiatica
ACAGAATAGTTTGGGTGCTGGGGAGGGGGCAATATGAATGCAGGGGAAGGGTAGTGGAAGAACAAAGCAGATGGGAAAATAATTAGGCAAGTTGCATGGCTAAGTGGTACAGAGATAAAGAATGACGTATGCACAACCTTGGAATAACAAGGTTCTGGGATATAGGGATTGAGACATGGTTGGAATGGGAAAAAGGGGTGATATAATCTTAAAATGCTTGGTTATCTTTGAATCTTGGTTTCCATTGCATATCATTATAAAATAGACACCGGGAGGGCTGAGAAAGGAATAGCCAGAAATATCATTATAGAAAGCTTGCAACTCCATCTCCTGCCTATAACTGATTGTAATATCTAAAATTGGTCTACAACATGTCCAGTGAAGGAGGCTTCATGCTGATCCTCTGCATTGCATAAGACTAGTTGGAATCCTTAACAGCATCCAGAATCTTCAGAGGTGGAAAATTTCCACTTGAAAGAATGGGCAGACCAGCCTGGAGTGGCTAGAAGAAGAGAAGTTACTTCTTGAAAGAAAGACCAACAGGAAAAATACAAAACAATATAGGCAGACTGACTGATTGTTACAAGAATAAGCAAGTTGCTCACCCAGTAAACATCAAGGCATGTGGCCAGGTCCCCTCAGAGCAAACCCCCTACCAAGACTAAGACTCAGTGGGAATACATACTCTGATTGGTGATCATGTTCATCACCAATAAGGGGAAGTGAGGGAAGAACAGCAATAAAGTGGTGAGCTAAGTCCTACAACATCCCATAGATTCCTGTGAACCCTGGTTGCCCAGCAGTGTCACAAGACCTAGGGACTCTTTGGCCCAGAGTCAGTGACATAGCTACAAAGGACTAGAGTGGAGAGTGAAGCATCCAGGTAATAAGAAGAGA
>NW_006409138.1:5902-7425 GCF_000296735.1 Chrysochloris asiatica
ATTGGCCAAGAGTGGCAACAATAGTGAGGTTGGCCCAGGATTGGGCAGTGTTTTGGTCTGCTGTGCATATGGTCACTATGATTTGGTACCGACTTGATGGCTCCTAACAAAAACAGCAAATTTTGCTAGATTCATGATTTGTACATTCTGTATTCTGATTAATGGATGCTGACTATCTATAGACAATTTTGTTCACTATCTACAAATAATTCCTTTTTTCTTATTTTAACCTAATTTTTTTCCCTTTCAGAAGATATGATGACATTTCTCACTAAATTCAACAGTACTGTGGTGATTTATGATAAGCAATCGACTGCAAACCACAAGGTCTGTGGTTCAAACCCACCAGCTGCTTCTTGGTATTCCCATACATGGTCTCTCTGAGTCATAATCAACTCGGTGGTACTTAATAACATCTGCTAGATACAGGGCTTTGAGATATCAAATCCCACCACTACATTAAGAAAAGTTTTTTCCTCTCTATACATTAGCTTAAACTCAAAATGTAATTTGAAGATATCATTATGAAAACATTTTGAAGGTTGTTTTGTTTTTTTACTGCTTTGCCCTTTAAACATTAAGTCAAGACTAAAATACTTATTTGAAACTTTAGCAGGATTCACCAGGTTTTTCCTCCTCTAAAAAAAATTCTAGTTACTATTAGGCATCTTGAAAAGCCCACAGATTTTCTGGAAATTTATCAGACATCTTGAACAATACTATCTCTATGGGAAAGTTCTTTGCTATTCGAAAGTATTCTGTGAACCTTTTCATCAATTCATAGGCTCATAAAGCTTTTCAGATTAAGACTCTGAATAAAGTTGGTAAGACTTTAATTTCACTTTGATATATTTTTTTCTGACATGAAATAGTTGCTTTCTATTGATGAATGAATGACTGTGAAAATTCTTAGTATTGCTCTGACAAGTCTTAAGGCAGACTGTAATTTCCTGTGAAATATACTTGTCCTGAGGTTGCACTAACATATAATAAGCTCAATGTAAAAATTGGAATAGAGAAACTTCTGCAGGATTTTTCTTCATATTTTTTCTTACCCCCATCCTACTCCTTACTCCCCTTAGTAATCACCTCTTTGATTTTTCAGGGCATTCTCTTCCAGTTGCTTTTTTGCATTATTTTCATTTGGTGAGTATAAATCAAAATCATGCCCTGAGTAGAAGTGCTTTTTGTGTCTGAAACATTTAAAATTTGCTGCCAGAATATTGAATGGATAAAGAAACAAAGAGACGTTAGCAAAAGGAACAAGTAGAAACTCAGAAAATCATGTGGAAAAAGAATGGCATAAGTAAATAAAATGTAAGAATATTAGAAAGAAGGAGGCTAAAAACAACTATATTATTAGCAAAATTTTAGCAATTAAAAACAAATTTAGAAAGGAATATTGGGAAATCTAATTTATACAAAGCTTGTAATCCTATTTTCTGTCCACAACTGATTGGAATACCTAAAAGGGTTCTAGAACTTGCTCAGTGTAACAATCTTCTTGTGAAGCCCTTATAGTA
>NW_006409138.1:8225-9375 GCF_000296735.1 Chrysochloris asiatica
TGAATAGTTTTCATCTTGTCTAGAAAGCACTGGTGAAAGGAGATGTGGATAAGATACTTATTCAATACTGAGTAGTTGTTATCATGACTAATTGTGACTGTCACAACTGTAATGGTAGACTTTTTGTTACATAAAAGGGGAAGTAGTTAATTTTACATTACAGGAAGAGAGGCCCCTAGGACCATTAAGAGAGAAAAGCATGAATGGATTGTGGGACCTTAGCCAGAGAAGCAGTGATGTTAGAGATGGAAACAGAGATGATGACATGGAAAGATAGAGCAGCTGAGGACTCTAGACTCATGAATAGAGAAGGACTCTGTGCTGACAGTCAGGAAGCAGGCTTATAGAATATGCCCTTTTGTTATTTAAATGATTATAGATTCCTGAGCATTTTGTGTACATAAAAACAAACAAACAAACAAACAAAACAAATAAAAGCAAACATTGTTGAATGATGATACATGAAGAGAATTGTAACCATTGCAATAAAAAAAAATACCAAAACATGAGTTCAAAACTGATGTTTTCCCATATAAACCATCACTCAATGCACAATAAAAGCTTTATTTTTTTTTTTAAATGAACACAGAGATAAAGAATCAGTGACATATACACAAGATGCCAATTAATAACTGAGAATCCTACAGTTCTACCCACAAAAACAGGGGCAGTGCAACATGCAAATAAATTTAAAATGAGAACGTTTCAGAAGTGTATTAATTTACCTAATAAAACCAACACTACATATCAATTCTGTAACACAATTCTTCTAAGAACACAGGTAAATACTAGCATAAAAATCAAGGGAAAAACTCACCATTATTGAATCTGACTGATGGTGACCACAAGTATTATGGAACAGAGCTGCTTCTTTGGGTTTACTTGGTTATAATCTTTACAGAAGTAATTCATCCTGCTTTTCTTTCATGATGCTGTTGGGTGGGTTCAAACTAGCAATGTTCTGATTAGCATCTGATCACAAACTGCTTGCATCACTCAAGAGACCTTTTAGGAAAGTCCTCCATAAAGTCACAGTATTGTTAAAAGAGAATAGAGACATCTTGTATTTGTTATTGTTGTTGTTTTAAAGTTTTTATTGTGAATTGAGTGATAGTTTACATGGGAGAACATCAGCTATACATTCATCCTA
>NW_006409138.1:10165-10658 GCF_000296735.1 Chrysochloris asiatica
CAGTACTTGGAAAATATGGCCTTGGTGATAGAAATGATGGTGGAGACTGCATGATACAATTCGGCAAAACCAATTATTTGTTCATTTCAAATACCTTATTTAGACAGCATAACAGACGACTATATACATGGACTGCACCAAAATTAATACATAGAAATCAAAGATAAGGAGACACTCCTGGAAGCAACTAGGGAAAACAGAAGTGTTATATACAAAGGCAAGCAAGTCAGATTAAGCTTGGATGTCTCAGAAGAAACAATGCAAGCAAGAAAGCAATGGGGAGACAAAAATAAACCACTGAAAAAAAAAAAAAAACTGCCAACCAAGAATTCTTTATCAATCAAAGCTATCAATCAAATATAATGCTGTAATCCAAACTTTCCAGGATAAACAGAAGCTAAGGGATTTTGCCAAAGGCAACCCTGTGCTACAAAATATCCTAAAGGTAGTTCTGTGGACTGAAAACCAACAAGAACAGAAAACAACCAGAGAT
>NW_006409138.1:12197-12942 GCF_000296735.1 Chrysochloris asiatica
TGCAAAAATAAGGACAAATGTAAGGGCACTAATTACAGGCATACACAGACTACCAAACATTTTGAAAAGTACAAAAAAAAAAAAGTAGACAAAATAGATGAATGGGACATACTAAAAATTAAAAATGTGTGTGCATCAAAAGACTTCACCAAAAGATTAAAAAGGAAACCCATAGAATAGGAAAAAATATTTTGCAATGATACAACAGACAAGGGATTCCATTCTTAAATATATAGGAAACTACAACACCTCTCTTCTGACATCCATTTTGACCTTCTCCTTTCTTGTCTTCTTAATGACTTTTTGCTCTCTTCACGTATGATGTTCTTGATGTCATCCCACAACTCTTCTGGTCTTCGGTCTTTAATGTTTGATGTATCAAATCTATTCTTCAGATGATGTCTAAATTCAGGTGGGATAAATTCAAGGTCATATTTTGGCTCTTGTGGACTTGTTTTCATTTTCTTCAGCTTCAGTTTGAATTTTCATATCAGTAATTGATGGCCTGTTCCACAGTTTGCCCTTGGCCTTGTTTTCAATAATGATATGGAGCTTTTCCATCTTTTCTTTCCACAGATGTAGTCAAGTTGATTTCTATGTGTTCCATCTGGTGAGGTCCATGTGTATAGTCATCTGTTATGCTGTCTAAAGAAGTTATTTGAAATAAATCATTCGTTCTGTAGAATTCTATCATTCGTTCTCCAGCATTTCTATCACCAAGGCCATTTTTTCCAACTACTGGTCC
>NW_006409138.1:15522-18674 GCF_000296735.1 Chrysochloris asiatica
GACAGCGGTAGTGAGGTTGGCCCAGGATCGGACATTGTTTCATTCTGCTGTGCATGGGGTCGCTTTGAGTTGGTTCTGACTCGATGGCACCTGACAAAAACAACAACACTCTACAAGAAAAAGACAAATAACCCAATTAATAAATGGGCACAGGACATGAACAGACACTTCACCAAGGAAGAGATCCATGCAGCCAGCGAACATATGAAGAAATGTTTACAATCACTAGCCATTAGAGAGAGGCAAATCAAAACAACAAGTTATCATCTCACACCAGCAATAACAACAAAGATTGCAAAATGGTCTAACCTCTCTGGAATGTAATATGGCTCTTCCTCAGAAGGTCGGCAATAGAAATACCTTATGATCCAGCAAATCCTCTACTTGGTATTTACCCACAAGAAAAATGAGTCATAATATGAGTACATATGTGCACAGAAATGTTCATAGCAGCACTATTTACAATAGCAAAAAGATGGAGACAATCTAAGTGCCCATCAATTAAAGAATGGATAAACAAACTGTGGTGTATACACACAATGGAATAGTATGCTACCTTGAAGAAAATCAAGGAACCTGCAAGCCACCACATAACATGGATGAACATTGAGGGCATTATGCTGAGTGAAATTAGTCAGTCACAAAAGGAGAAATTCTGCATAGGACCATTATTGTAAAAGAGTAAGAAAAAGATCCCTTACTAAAAGGTGAAAAAAAATTATATATACATATATATATTTCCTGATCACCAGGATGTATGGGATGAGAGGAGGGAGGAAGGGAAAGGAAGATAGAGTACAGGGTAAGGAATAGACACACAGGATAGCTTGGGTGTGAGCCACGGGGGGATACAATACACAAGAAGGGAGAGGGGAATGGAAGAACAAGATTTATGGGAAAACAGTTAGGCAGATTAGCATGGGCTAAATTGGACAGATGTAAATGATGATGAATGCACAACCTTGGAACAACAGGGCTCTGGCATACAGGGATTGAGGCATGGTTTGAAGGGATAAAAGAGGGGAATAGTGTTAAGATGCTTGGTTGTCTTTTGAATCTTGTTTTCCCTTTCCTATCATTGTAAAATAGACACTTGAGAGGGGGATAAAGAAATAGCCAGAATCATCACTACACAAAGCTTGTAAATCTGTCTTCAGTCTATAACTATTGGAATACCTTAAAGGGTGCTAGATGTTGCCCAGTGAAAGAGGTTTCTTGTGGAGCATTTACCTTGCACAAGACCATAGGTGGACTCCAGAACTGACTGAGGTAGGAAATTTCCACTGAAAAGGACAGGTAGACCAGCCTGGGGCAGCTAGAACAAAAGATATTTTGTGAAAGAAAGACTGGCAGGAAAAACCAGAAACAATACAGCAGTCTGATTGATTACTACAAGAACAAGTAAGCTGTTTGCCCTGTAGCCATCAAGGCGAGTTGTTAGGACCCCTTAGAACAAACCCCCTTCCAAGACTGAGACTCAAGGGAAATACATGAGCAGACATGTGGTCTGGCTGGTAACTACATTGGTCACCAATAAGTGAAGGTTGGGAAAAAACAGCAATGAAGTTGCAAGCTAAGCCTGATGACAGTCAATAGACCATCATGGACCCGGGTGGAGACCTGGATGGCCAGCAGTACGGCTAAATCCTGGGACTTCTGGGCCCAAAATCAGTGACATGGCCAGAGATGACTAGAGCAGAGAGTGAAGAGTCCAGTCGATATGAAGTGAGGGGAGATGTACAAGAACACCCATACTTGCAGATAGCACCCACTTGACCTGGCTTTGACAGCTGGATGATCAGAACTCAACCAGAAGAAAGAAGAGGGAAGAAAAAAAAAAGAGTATCCCACTACAATTTGATGAACAATTTGATGAACTTTACCTATACGTATGGATATAGTAACTCAAAAAAGGGAACAAATCTTTACAGCAAAGATCACTCCCACACCCTCGGTACACAGGGTTGACAGGGATGGGCTAGTTAGACATTGGTTACCCAAAATGGGAAGGGAGGTGGTCTATAAGGGCTAGCAGTGACTGGCTTACAAGCTTTCAAGAGGGAGTCTAGTTCCAGATGGGGTAGTGGTAGTTAGGACCTCCGCTGAATGATTTCTAATCTGTTGGGACCGGGTTGGCAAAAGGAAATGGGGATAAGACTCTTGTGGTACAATAGTGAATAATTGCCATCAGGACTGACTGTGAAGGTCAGAAATGTTGAGGAAGATGTTTTTTGACCAAAAGAGGGCAGTGATTGATTTTGCAGCCCAGGAGCAGAGTTCCCTGGGACCATCAAGTGAGAAGAGTGGAGAGTGTGACCCTATAGAGAGGCAGTGACGCCAGGGATGAAGACAGATAAGATGATGTAGACAGATGGAGTGGCTGGGGACTCTGAACTCAGGGAGGGACAGGGGTTGTGTGCTGTGTGACTGCCGGGGGCGGGGGAGCCTATAGGGTGTATTCTTTGGTTATTTGATGATGAATGGAGGGGATTGTGATCATTGCAATGAAACAAAATATGATAGGATGAACGTAAAACTGATATTCTCCCATGTAAACCCACATAATTCACAATAAAAACTTAAAATAAATAAAGTTCTTGAAAACTTCCATTTTTTTTTCTCCATTTATATGGAAGTTATTTATTGATTCAGTGATGAGAATTTTTTCTTCTTTATATTCAGGTGAAACCCTTTCTGAAGGTTGTGGTCTTTAACCTTCATCAATAAGTATTTTAAATTCTCTTGGCTTTCAGTAAGCAAGGTTGAAACATCTGCATATCACAGGTTTTAATGTGTTTTCCTCCAAACCTAATGCCATGTTTTTATTCATATAGTCCAGTTTCTCTGCTCATTTGTTCAATATACAGATTGAATAAGTATGGTGAAAGGGTACAACCTTGAAGCACACCTTTCCTAATTTTAAACCATTCAGTGTCTCCTTGTTCTGTTTGAACAACTTCCTCTTGGTCTCTGTACAAGTTCCTCACGAACACAATGAAGTGTTCTGGAATACTCATGCTTCACAATTCTGTCCATAGGTTGTCATGATCCAAATAATCAAAAGCTTTGCATAGTCAATAAAACACAGCTTAACATCTTTTTGGTAATCTCTGCTTTCAACCAAGATCCATCTGATGTCAGCAATGATATCC
>NW_006409138.1:18848-21906 GCF_000296735.1 Chrysochloris asiatica
TTCAATAATTTGCCCATATAATCCTTCAATACCACAAATCGATATTTGAATTTTTTGTCCATCCCTCAGCTTGAGAAATGCTGAGTGTGTCCTTCCCTTTTGGTTTTCTAACTCCAAGTCTTTGCACATGTTGTTATAATATTTGACTTTGTCTTCTAGAACTGACCTTTTGAAATTTATTCTTCACCTGTTGTACCTCCTCACTTCTTCCATTTTCTTTAGCAACTCTATGTTGGAGAGTAAGTTTCAGTGTCTTCTGGCACTCATTTTGGTCTTTTCCTTCTTTCTTGTCTTCTCAATGACCTTTTAGTTTCCTCTTGTATGATGTTTTTATGTCATCCCACAACTCTTCTGATCTTTTGTCTTTTGTGCCTACTGCCTCGACTCAGGGGAGCAGCAAACAAGAAATCAAATGTTGTATTGCATTAGCAAAATCTGATGTGCAAAACCCTTTTTAAGTGTTGAAGAGCAAAGATGTTAGTTTGAAGACTAAGGTTCAAATTATCCATGACTTTGTAATCCCAATCACCTCCTATGCATACCAAAGTTGGACAATGGATAAAGAAGACTGTAGAAGAATTGATCCATTTAAGCTGTTATTGGAGGAGAATATTAAATTTGCCATGAACCTCCAAAATATCAAACAAATCTGCATTGAAAGAAGTATAGGCTAAATGATCCTTAGAAGCTAGGATAACCAGACTTTATCTTTCATACTTTGGACATAAGATCAGGAGTTCCAGTCTTTGGAGAAGCACATCACGCTTGGTAAAGTAGAGGATCAGTGAAAAGAGGAAGACTCCCAAGGAGATGTTTTGATACAGTGGTCACAAAAATTGACTCAAAAGTATCAAAGATTGTGAGTTTTGTGCAGGACTAGGCTATGTTTCTTTCTGTTGTTCTAAGTTTGCTGTGAATTGGTACCAACTCAACAGCACCTAACAGCAGCAACAACCCTAACAGCAGAAACAACATACAATGTGTTAAATTTCATAGAGCCAATAAAAATGTTCAACAGTAATCTGTGGTTATTTAAAAATGAAATTAATTTTAAGATAATATTGTATTTTGCTTTGTTTTTTATTAGAGAAAATTTTAAGATAATGAATGATCCCAGAACCATTTCTAAAATTTAAAGTATCTGATAAATTGTAGAAAACAGGATTGGATTTGAAGTCTCTTTTCACTTTCATAAATATGTCCAAGTAGGCATCATAGCATTTTAAGTTAGATTTGCTTGACTCTTTGAAATATAGATTTTCATATGATTCCCTAGCTTGTGAAGTTGAAGGTAAAAAAAAGTCTATTACTTATAAAAATAAATTTTTTTTCAATAAAGGTTTATATAGGGTAAAACAAAGACCGTAAGTCCATTGCTCTCAGAAGACTTCAAAATCTACCTAGTGAATGCTGCATATATTCTCAAGGGTTCATACAGTTGTCCTTAAAGTGTGACAGATAAACATTTGTACCATTGTGATAAGTGTCACTCATTCAACAGTGAATAAATAATTTTTTTTTTTTTTTTAGTTAAAAAATTAGCCACACTCTGGCAAGTGGATTTATTTTTAACCAACTTTTAGAAAAGAAAAATACACATTTCTAAACTTTTCTCATATAATTTTTTTTTTTTTTTTAGTCTTGTTTTGAGAAAGGAGTGGATGGGAACAACAATTTATTTTCTTTTAATTCAGTCTATTTACATTACAATTGTTGTTGTTTTACTAGTAAGGTATTGACTCTCCAGAGATGATTAGGAAATTTCACTTTGCTGCCATCCAATATCTTTTCTGAGACATCTGCTTGGAAGTAAGCATGTGCTATCCCTTTGAGGTTATGCTTCCAGTATCCTACTAAAGGATGAATTGCAACATATTTTGTAGAAATAGTCTTTGGCCTCCTTTGGGGTTTTTGTCTGCAGCCATGTTTAGGTGAAAATAAACTTTTTTTTTTTTTTTTAAGCAATTGTTATTTTTTAAGGATGAGGAATTCAGAAAAGATGATAGCTTGCTTGAGGTGCATTCAAACTAGTTTTACATACAGCAATTTCTTGCTGACCTGGAAGCAACTGAACTGCCCTTCAACTTTTGAATGGATGAACAAGCTCTTTTTTGATTGTTTCAAGTAAGAAATCTTTGACAAAGGACACAGTATAGTAGTTTTTAAAATTTCTAACCTAATGTTAAAGATAATAAAGGAAACCAAATCCAATGCCACCCAGTCTTTTTCTACTCACAGTGCATAGAATATTTGAGGTTATAAATCTTTATGTAGCATGCATCCTTAACATCCTTCTAAGGAAACTGGTGGGTTTGAACCACCAACCTTGTGGTATAAGCCCAATTCTTTTTTGCAAGCACTACGAGCTACTTCTTACCTGGAGAAACAGTATTAATTTTTTAGAAAATTATGCACCATCAGATGCATTTTTATTGCCTTTTAAGATGTTGCACAGAATAGATTGTAACTAATATTTTCTTACATGTTCCCCTATCTCTTTACTACTGTTGCTACTGTTAGGAGTGCCCGATTCACCTATAGCTCACAGAACAAATCACAGCCCCATAATGCACCATCTGCACAACAGCTACGTTTTATTCCATCGCTGCTTCCACTGTATGATTCCAATTTTTTTGGAAGGCTTTTTTCTTTTGCACTTACCCTGTTCTTTTCCAGGCACTGGTCCCCCTTGATAACATGTCTGGAGTATGACAGATGAAGTGTCACATCTAATTTATAAGGATGATTGTGGCTATACTTCTTCTAAGACAAATTTCAATGTTCGTTTGTCAATCCATGGTACTTCTGATGTCTGTCAGTCTAATATCAAAACAATAACAATATAAAAGAAGGTAAACAAGTAGGAACAGAGATCCAGAGGGTGAGAAGGTCAGCTAGATTACAGATTAAAACAGACTGCACTAAAGGGAGGGAAGAGTTAATGGACTAAAAGGTAACCTGAAAGAAAATTAACATTTCACAATATACCAAGAAAATGAAAATCCATGAACATGGGAACATAAAAATTATAAGGAAACTCACAAGAAAGAACACAAAA
>NW_006409138.1:23116-24695 GCF_000296735.1 Chrysochloris asiatica
GATGATATTTCTGACTATTCCTTTCTCTCCCCTTCCATTGTCTATTTTATAAAATAATGCATGGAAAACCAAGATTCAAAGACAGCCAAGTGCAGGAGTCCAGCTCAAGTGGGGTTGTGGGACACGAGAGGAGACAGGTAGTCTGAAAAATTGAAAGCAATCAAAAGCTTCTGATTAGTTGGCTGGAGTGGGCTCTCTTTCTCTGTCTGCTTGGTCTTCTCTCTTCTGGCCCAGCTCAGCAAGTCTTTATTTTTTATACTTAAAATTACACAGTACATAATGATTTGATACTTTGATTTTTCCATGAATTATTACACAGTTTCAATCACAACATTCCTTTTACTCTCTGATTATACAACCTTAACAAAAGTATTTCTGTGATGTCCAAACTGATCTTTCCATATCCTGTTCATTTTTCACCCACTGAACACTTTCTTTTTGACATCTTCTCCTTTCCTACCTAAGTGATAAATTGCTTCTTCTTATTCCCACTAAAAGATCAAGTTAAACCTTATACAAATCATTTCCACTTATCAGACCCTTGATTACATCCTCTTAGTAATATAAGTTTCTATTAATCATCAATGCTTACACTACTTCATTATTTCTACTAGGCGATTATCAATCTTCTATCCTACATACTACGTATTATTTTCATAGTAAAAGCATTACTAACATCTACTTAATTTTGTTTTCTAAAAAAGTGCTCATTAAATTGCTTAACCACAGTGTTCTTTGTGGCTGTGAGGCGTAAGACCCAACCTGGCTAATTGCTGCAAGAAATGTAGATTATTAAGTTTTGACCACCTTTCACTTATGTTCACTATTCTCTATATATTCACGAAGGTGCCTGCATGTTATAGTGGGGGTTTGTGAATTCTGGCTGGTAATTGATTGTGGTGAGGTCTGTAGGGGTCCGTCAGTTTCACTTTAGTTTGTTATCTACTTTTGTGATCTCATAAATGCATTTACTTTGTATTTAGGTTTTCTGTGAACAGGAGTGGCACATACAATTTCCTTTGTATTCAATCCATCAAAGCTGAAAGCAATTGTTGCTAAGACAGTTTTTCCTAACGTTTGTAGAACTCATAGTGAAAGGCTGTGAATATAGCCATGTTATATATTTTTACAAGTAAATTCAAAGTTACCATAAAGAGAAGATAGAAAGTGACTTCTGAGAACTATCAGTCTTGCATGATATCTCTCTATCTGTTGGAGCTGTGTCAAGCAACAGAAATGAAACCGTTTTCTACGTTCAAATCACTCCCAGCAGCCAAGCATCTTAACATTATTCCTCCCTTTTCTCAATTCCAGCCAGGTCTCAATCCCTGTATCCTAGAGCCATGTTGTTCCAAGGTTGTGCATATGTCATTATTTAACTCTGTCCCTCTTAGCCTATGCAAGCCTACCTAATTGTTCTCCCATCTGTTTGTTCTTTCATTCCCGTCTTCCTTCATGTATATAGCCCCCATCCCTAACACCCAAACTATCCTGTGTCTATTCCCTGCCCTGTGGTCCACTTCCCCTCCCTCCCTTCATTCCACCCCTACATCCCAGCAACCAGCAAAGAATCCACACC
>NW_006409138.1:26062-26543 GCF_000296735.1 Chrysochloris asiatica
CAATATATTTAGGTGTTTTGTCAAAAATCAGTTGGCTGTATGTAGATGGGTTTATTTCTGGATTCTAGATTCTGTTCCATTGATCTATATATCTTTCATTGTACCAGAACCAAACTGTTTTGACCACTGTAGCTGCATAGTGAATTTTGAAGTCAGGGAGTGAGAGGCCTCCAACCTTATTTGTCTTCTTAAGTAGTACTTTGCTTATACTGGGTCTCTTTCTTTTACATAAAAAGTTTCTAGATGTTTTTTCCATCTCTTTGAAGAATGCTGTTGGAATCTGGATTGGGACTGCATTTTATGTGTAAATTGCTTTGGACAGTATTGACATATTCACAATCTTAAGTCTTCCTATACAGGAGCATGGTACATTCTTCCACTGTTGAAGTCTCTTTTGGTTTTGTGTAGTAGTGTTTTGTAGTTTTCTCTTATAAGTCCTTTGTTTCTTTGGTTACATTTATTCCTAGATATTTCATCCTTT
>NW_006409138.1:31894-33194 GCF_000296735.1 Chrysochloris asiatica
CTTAGCAGTCCAGTGCTTGTTGTACAGTGCCACCCCTGACTTAACTGGGTGGTAACAGTACAAGCAAACACATGAGATAGGACAGTAGGTTTGCAGTAGATTCAAACAGCTAGAGAATTATTTAGAATAAGATTGGACCAGTGGCACGAGACAATATTTGGAGGGTCTTGCAGATTAAATGATGCTAACTAACCGATTAACTACGTTAAACGTTTTCCAAAAGAAAGCACTGAGTAGGTTAATCTTGATGACTATGCAATATGGATGACATGAGGAAGAGAGAGCTATAAAACCTGTAGGCAAGAGTCTGAGAGAAAGCACTTTTAGATTCAAAATCTATCTGAACTTCTAAAAATTAGTGAGGCTGCTTGGCAGTTGTATTACTTACTGCTAAACCTTATTAAATCCCCAAAGCATTTTTTTATAGGAGAGATGAAGGAAATTGAAGTCAAAAGTTATGACCAAATGAAAGTATCTCCAATTTTTCAAAAAAAAAATCATTTCCAAAGGGTCATCCAGTTAATTTAAGAAACACTCTGATGCATCTGTGACTAAATCTCTGATATTTCTCATAAGAAATGTCATTTTAAAAATATAATTCCACAACACATTGCTAAAACAGTAATGAAGAAGTTTTAGAGCATCCATCAAAGGAAATCTATTATGAAATAAATACTGCTATGTAGAAAGTCCTGAGGTTGCTATACAGGACATTAGACAGCACTGCCCTCTGCAGTAAAATGTGTTACACTAACTGATCCTTTAGAAGTTTTTCAGAGTTTGTGCTTGAAACCACTCAAGTATTTACAAGAAACTGGAAATATTAACACAGTTTCCAATTTAGACTTATTCAAAAAAAAGTGGATAAAATGGAAAGTGCAGGACTGAGGACAGCCCTGGATCCAGGTTGTACCCAATGTATACTAACACTGATCTTACTCGAAAAAATTGATAATGTCTCTGTCTCTTGGAATTTCTCAACTAAGGAAAGCTGGAATTAGATAATAAACAAGTCAATAGTAATAGTATTTAGATCCTATTGAGTCTGTATTAATTCATAGCAATCCTATAAACAACAGAATGAAACACTGCCTAGTCCTGGGCCAACCTCACAAATATTGCTATGCCTGAGCCCATCACTGCTGCCACTATACCAATCCATCTCCTTGGGGGTCTTTCTCCTTTTCTCCAACCATCCACTTTACCAAACATGATATCATTCTCCAGTGACTGGTCCCTCCTAATAATATGTCATAAGTATGAGAGATGAAGTTTAGCCATCCTGGCTTCCAAGGACCAT
>NW_006409138.1:34314-49917 GCF_000296735.1 Chrysochloris asiatica
CTTTCACATGCATATGAGGTTATTGAAAATTCCATGGCTTGTGTCAGGCACACCTTAGTCCTCAGGCTGACATCTTTGTGCTTCAACACTTTAAAAAGTTCTTGTGAAGCAGATTTACCTAATGCAATATGTCATTTGATTTCTTGGCTGCTGTTTCCATGAGTTTTGATAGTTGATCCAAGAAGAATGAAGTTGTTGACAACTTCAATCTTTTCTCCATTGATAAGAATGTTATTTATTGGTCTAGTAGCAAGGATTTTTGTTTTCTTTACATTGAGATGAAATCCATACCGAAGGCTGTGGTCTTAATCTCATCAGAAAGCATTTTAAGTCCTCTTCACTTTCAGCAAGGAAATTTGTATCATCTACATATCACAGGTTGTAAATGAGTCTTCCTCTAATACTGATTCCACATTTTTTCTTCATATAACTCAGCTTCTCAGATTATTTACTCAGCATAGAGGTTGAATAAGTATGGTGAATGAATAACAACCCTGTCGTACACCTTTCTTAATTTTAAACCATCCACTGTTCTTATGTTCTGTTCGAACAAAAGAACATAGGTCCATGTACGGATTCCTCAAGAGCAGAATTAAGTATTACTTGTACTTCGCACTATTGTCCATAGCTTGTCATGATCCACACAATCAAAAAGTTTTGTATAATCAATAAAGCACAAGTAAACATCTTTCTTTGCTTTCATCCATCCATCGGACATGAGCAATGATAACCCTCATTCCATGGCCTCGTCTGAATGCAGCTTGAACCTCTGGAAGTTTCCTGTCAGTGTATGCTTGCAGTCATTTCTGTATTACTTTTAGTAAAACTTTACTCGCATGTGATATCAAAGATATTGTCCAATGATTTCTGCATTCCTTTGGGTCACCTCTCTTTGGAATGGACACAAATACAGGTCTCTTCTAATCACTTGGCCAGATAGTTGTCTTCCAAATTTCTTGACAGAGATGAGTGAGTGCCTCCTGTGCCGCATCACTTTCTTGAAATAGTTCAACTTTCATTCCCTCAATTCCTGGTGCCTTGTTCTTCGCCAATTCTTTCAATGCACCTTGGATTTCTTTCTTCAGTATCATTGGCTCTTGATCATATACTACCTCTTGAAATGGTTGAACATCAGCCATTTCCTTTTGATATAGTGATTCTGTGTATTCCTTCCATCTTCTTTTGATGCTTTCTGCATCATTCAATAATTTGCCCTAAGAAACTTTCAATAATTAAGTAGAGGCCTGAATTTTTTCTTCAGTTCCCCCAGCTTAAGAAATGCTGAGCGTGTTCTTCCTTTTTGATTTTCTGACTCCGTTCTTTGTACATTTTGTTGTAATATTCGAGTTTATCTTCTAGAGCTGACCTTTGACATTTTCTGTTCAGCTCTTGGACCTCCTCATTTCTTCCATTTGCTTTAGAATCTCTATGCTGGTCAGCAAGTTTCAGTATTTCTTCAGACATCCAGTTTGACCTTTTCCTTCTTTCTTGTCTTCTTAATGGCTTTTTGCTTTCTTCATGTATTATGCTCTTGATGTCATCCCACAACTCTTCTGGTCTTTGGTCTTTAGTGTTTAATTAATCAAATCTGTTCTTCAGATGATCTGTAAATTCAGGTAGGCTATATTCAAGGTCATATTTTGGCCTTCATGGAATTGTTTTCATTTTCTTCAGCTTTAAATTGAATTGGATGGTCTGTTTCATAGTCTGCCCCTGGCCTTGCTTTGACTGATGATATGGAGCTTTTTCATCTTCTTTTTCTGCAAATGTAGTCAATTTGATTTCTATGTATTCCATCTGGCAAGGTCCATGTACAGATTCTTCATGAGCACAATTAAGTGTTTTAGAATACTCATACTGCATAATGTTGTCTATAGCTTGTCATTATCCATACAATCGAAAGCCTTTGTGTAGTCAATAATGCACAGGTAAACATCTTTCTGGTATTCTCTGCTTTCACCCAACATGCATTTGACATCAGCAATGGTATTCCTCATTCAATGTACTCTTCTGAATCTGGCTTGAATTTCTCGAACTTCACTGGCAGTGTATGGTTGCTGCCATTTTTGGATTGTCTTTAGTAAAACTTCACTTTCATGGTATATCAAGGATATTGTCTGATGATTTCTGCATTCCTTGAGTCATCTCTCTTTGGAATAGGCACAAATATGGATCTTTTCCAGTCAGCTGGCCAGGTCCTCCAAATCTCTTGGCTTAGATGAGTGAGTGCCGCTAGTGCTGTATCAATTTGTTTAAATATTTCAATTTCTATTCCACAAATTCCTGGTGTTTTGTTCTTTGCCAATGACTACAATGTTCCTTGAATTTCTTCCTTCGGGGTCATTTGATCTTGATCTATGCTACTTATTGAAATGTTTGGACATCAACCATTAATTTTAGTACAATAACTCTGTGTATTCCTTCATCTTCTTTTGATGTTTTCTGCATCATTCAAAAACTTGTCCATAGAATCTTTCAATACTGCTAGTCCACATTTTAATATTTTTCTTCATAAAGAAGCCATCAGAAAACTAAATAAAATAGTAATAAATTGTGATAAACCCTATCATGTAGCTAAAATCAAAATAAGTATTTAAGGAGGATATAAACATATGAGAAGTGGAAGAAAGTAAGTAGAATCACATATGCACAAAGATCCAGAGGCAGAGAAAGGATAATGTTTGAAGAGTGGAAATAAATCTGCATTGGCAGAGCATAATGAGTAAATAAGGCACTGCTGAACTAAATCTGAAAAGCTAAACTCGATAAGTCATGAATATCTTAACCACATCTAGGACCTGGTAAGAAAATTTAATTTTATTCTAAATGCAATAGAATAGTTTTAAAGAGTTTAAAATAAAAAAATAATTTTAGTTGTTAGATTGTTATTGTTATACAACAATTCTTGTTACTCTATAAAAAGTAGATTCCAGAAATATAGATATCAATATTCCAGACCATTTTGAAATAACTTGCCTAAAACTTATCAAATTCATATTTTTCATTCTTTCACTCAAAACCTTTCCATATGTGACTCTGTTTACTATCCCTAGTCTTCACATGCTTCTATGCTTATATTTCAGGTTTTAATTGGAATATCACCTACTTTGATGAGATCCACCTGAAATTCTACTTTAGCTTCTTGTTGGCATTTTCCTTGTTTGATGTTATTGTTAAGTACTGTTGAGTCAGTTCTGAGCCATATTGATCCTGTATAGGGTTTCCAAGGAGCAGATAGTAAATTTGAACTGCCAAACCTGTGTTTAGAAGTCCAGCGTTTATGCTACAGCACAACTGTTTATTACTGTTTCATTTAACTGTCAGTGGGTCAGAGGAATGTTAGAAAAGGTGGAGGGTATGTTCATTGATAGTTAATAAGTCCATGACATTAACTGATAAACACATACCCTGGATTTATGCCATTTTCCTTATCAAAAGAAGAGAGTTCAACTATTATTTGTATCACAGTCTTAGAAATGGATTAAGGTAATCAAATTATAGGTGAAATGTCAAACAAGAAAAGTTCACAAGATGGTAGACTAGGCAGAAAGGTTGTATGGACTGTCTACAACAAATGAAATAGATGCAGATGACAGTTCTGGAACTCTGTGCTTCAGATGAAGTGATAGAGACATGGATTGAGTGTTTAATAGAATAGACAGCTGAGCAGACAAGTCAAAATTAAGAGAGATTTGTGATATGAGCCAGCAACCATACGGCACAGTCATCTAGAGACTTTATGAGAGGCTTCAGAGACAAAAAAAAAAAGTTATCAGCAGTGCAGAAACATACCTGTGGCTTGCAGAGACAAAGGTGTTATTTTTTTCTTGTTCCCCATGCTACCCTGGTGATTAGAGGCAAGGCCAGCACTGATCTGTGCATAACTCCAGAAAAGTTCCAGCTCTTCCAGTGGTTGGAGTTGCACAAAGGTGAGTATTGTGGTTGTGTGCCCCATTAAAGTAGAGTAAATGTCCACATTTACCCTGTTTGGGCAGGCCCTACTAAAGATATGCAGAGTCGGCCCTTGCCAGCCCTGGACTAGCCCTCACTAGGAGAAGCAACATAGGCAGGGGAAAAAAACACACACACAAACACACAAAAAAATAAAGAGAAGATCTGTGCCTGCAGTCAGGCAAGCCAAGATGTGGTTATCTTGAAATTTCATGATGACTTTGAGGCAAAAGGGCAGTAGAAGATGATGTAGAAAAATACTGTTTATTGGTGGGCAGAAAGTAATGATTTTTTTCTTTTCTATTTGTACCCACATTAGCAAGGTTACTAGAGATATAACAGGCCCCCATCCACATACACTCAAGGGAAGTTCTTGCTCTCCAGGCTGTTGAAATTGCATCACAATGTGGGATAAGTTAACAGCACGAACTCTAGAACCTGGAATCAGGTATGGCCTATTCCAGATGAGCAGCCTGGTTCTGGTCAACCTTGAATTAGAGGAACCTCTCACACTTGATTCCCCTGTGGGATTGAAATACTGTGATACCCCAGGTGATTTGCAGTCTACATGAAATACTTCCTGATTAGGTACCCAGAACAGATAACACTTAGCCCTTCAGGAATCCCTAACCTATGAAGTAAGATGTGTGATAGGCAGGAGACCCCAGAATTTTCATCTCCCTGAGACATTTATTGTTTTTGTTTTTCCTTTCACTGTTTTTGTTTCTTTATTCTTTCTTCCTTGCCTTTGTTTCTCATGTTTCTTCCTTTTATATATCTCCTTTCATTCATCCTTCTTTTTTCCCCTGGTTCTTTTTTCCAACCATTTTGTGTGTGTGTGTGTGTGTGTGTGTATTTGTTGATTTATGTTTGCTTTCCTTCTCTCTTGTGTGTGTTTTATTTTATTGCTTCACTTGACAGAAGACGGCAACTGCATATGTACAGTCCAGCCACATCAGTACAATACCACCTATAGGGCAAACTACAATATCAGCTACTATACAATGGATCAATGAAAACAAACAACATTAACCAAATCCATCCTAAAGTGAACTGCACGAACAGCAAAGAGAGAATAGTGTACAAGTTCTTCTTCTGATCACACGCACAACGAAGCAATTGGTAAGTCCTAAGAACACACCAACATACTATCATCAATGTAATACAAGTTCAACATCACAATGCCTTGAAAGCAACAGGCAATTTCTGTTCATATGTAGAAACAAGGCAGGGTTTCTTTAACACAGGCAGAGGTGTGGAACATTGTGTGTGTGTGTGACCAAGAGGCAAAGGTAGGGAACATTGTGTGTGTGTGTGTGTGTACTAAGTAACAGTGTACATGGGAGAACATCAGCTTTATACCATCATTTCATTGCAATAATTACAATATCTTCCATATATCATCATTCAACAGTATTTGCTTCCATTCCCTGTTTTGCTTTTTCTCTCTCTCTTTTTTTTTTTTTTTTTTTTTTTGGGGGGGGGGGGGGGGGGGGGTTGCTGGGTGTACATGGAAGCACTCAGGAATATACAATAATTTAAACAACCAAAGAACACATTCTGTAAGCCTGCCTCCTTGTTGCCAGCACCCAGTCCAGAGTCCTCAGCTCTTCCCTCTATCCATGTCCTCATCCATGCCTCCATCTCTGGTGTTGATAATTCTAGGCTTCTCTGTTTCTATGCTGTAAGGTTAACTACTCCCTCATTTTTGCTACAAAACTTCTACCTTTACAGTTGTGGTAGTCACAATTAGTCAGGATAACATTTCTTACTATTGAATCCCAAGTATCCTATCCCCATTCCCCATCTCTTTTCACCAGATCCATCTACACAAGATGAAAACTATTAAGTACAGATTCTACCATCCCCCACACACTCTTAAACTAAACTGTCTCTTGAAACCTTGTAAGCCAGTGCCTTTATTGTCCCCTCATTTTAGGTATCCAGTGCCTAAATTGTCCATCCTTATCGGCCCTGTATACAGAGGGATAGGTTTAATACTTGATATGAAGACTCCTTCCTTCTCAGTTAGTATTTTGAGCTACTAAACCCTTAAGTATAGATCAAGTTCATCAAATTATAGCAATTTAAACCCATTTCCTTTATCAAAAATTATTATTATTTTCTATCTTCCTCTGGTTGAGTTCTGATTATCAACCTATCAAGGTTAGGTCAAATGGGTACCATCTGCAAGTTTGGGTATTCTTGTGTGTCTCCCCTCACTTCATATCAGCTGGATGCTTCACTCTCAACTCTAGTACTCCGTGGTTATGTCCTTGTTCACAGGCTCAGGTATCCCCAGGTCTCACCATATTTTGGGCCAACCAGCCCTTCTTCCTCTCTCTCTCATTCTCTCATCTTCAGGTTAACAGGAGTCTATGGAACATGGTTCAACTCAACCCATTTCTTCATTGCTGCCTTCCCTCCTCTTCCACTCACCAGTAGACCAGTGTGGTTGCCAGCAAGCTTATATGCCTGATCGTGTTTTCCTTTTGAGTTTCAGTATTGGGGGAGAAAACATTTTTGAGGAAAAAAAAAAAAAAAGACATTGGACATACCTGTAAAAGAATTCAAAGAATAAGATTTAGGTATATCCAAAGACCTGACAGAAAAGTAGAAGAAAACAAGGAAGAATTCAAAAAAGCACCAAAGGAACAATTATATATATATTTGGAGACAATAAAAACCTACAAATAGAAATCTAGACGATTAATACTAAGATTTCAGTAATGAACAATATATTGAAAGAGAAAATGGGGTAAATTTCAGTCAATGGAAGTCTGAATTAATGAACATGAAGAAAAACCTCTCAATATTAGTAAGGTAAAAGAACAATCAGAGAAAAGAATGCAAAAATTGGAAGAAATCCCAAGATACATATGGAACTACATGAAGAGAAACATTTTGTGTGATCAGAATTCCTGAAGTGGAAGAGACACAGAAATGATAGTCAAAGAGCTATTTTAATAAAATTTCCCTAACATCATGAAAGATAAGAATACAACCAGTCAACAAGCTGAACAAACCCCAAACATGATAGACCCCAAAAGAAAATCAGCAAGTCATAGCATAATCAAACTCTTCAAAATCAAAGACAAAAAAAAAATACAGAAAGCATCTCATTTTAAATAAAACGTTACCTACAAAGGAGAATCAACAAGATCGAGTTCTGATTTCTCATCAGAAACTATGCAAATAATAAGGCAATGGGGAGACATATACAAACTCTTAAAGAATACATAACTGCCAAGCCAAGAATCATATACCCAGCAAAACTGTCCTTCAAATATGCGGACAAAATTAGAAGATTTCCAGATAAACAGAAATTAAAAGGATTGGATGAAAATCAGATCAATTTTATAAATAATACCAAAGGAAGTCCTTTTGGTTAAAAATAAAAAACACCACCCAAAATACTATCCAGATATGTTGTTGTTGTTAAGTGCTATTGAGTCAGTTCCAATTCATAGCAAACCCATATAGGTTTTCTGAGGAATGGCTAGTGAGCTTGAACAACTAATCTTGCAGTTCAAACTGATTTTTCAATCCAGCACCTTAATCCACGGTGCCACACCATAAGTCCAAAATATAAAAATAATCAAAATGAAGCAAATGTATAAATACGGAATCAGAGATATCAATTTATAATAAGGAAAACTAAAAAGGATATAGTGGAAAAAGTTTGTTACAAATTTCCAAATAGTGAGGAAGTCAAGTAGATTTTAATATTATACAGACTGGGTAAAATCGATAAATTACAGGGTAATCTCACAGAAAATTAATACACCTTCACATCAAATAAAGAAAAGGAAAAACCTTAACTATTCTGTAAGTATTAACACAACAACAGTGAATATACAGACAAGAAAATGCACAAACAAAACGAACTCAGCCCAGAAAAATATATGGAAGAAAAGAAAACAGCAGTAGTACAAATAAACACACACAGCAAAATGAACGAAATCAATTCATACTTATTAATACTTACACTCAACATCACTGGATTAAATGCACCCATCAAGGGATAGAGATTAGTAGAAAGAAAACAGGATTCTTCAATATGCTGTCTATAAGAGACACACCTGGTACACAAAGACAATAATAGATCAAAAATCAAAGGATGGAAAACTATAGCAAGCTAACAATGTGGGCTAATGCACTAGACTGCAAAGTCAGTTTGAATTGCAAGATTGGAAGTTTAAGTTCACCCGTTGCTCCTTGGAGACCTGATACAGGAATGCTGTGGGTCAGAACCGACTTAACAGCACTTAACAACAACAACAATTGCAATAAAAAATAAGCAGTAGTGTCAATATTAATTTCTGATAGAATAAACTTTAAGAACTAGCATAAGAGACAAAGTAGGGCATTATCTCATAATTAAAGGGTTTATTTAACAGGAAGGTATAGCCATAATAAATATCTATGCTACTTATAAAGGAGCTCAAAATAAACAAATCAAACTCTAATTGAGGAAAGTAATAGACAACTCTAAAAAACATAGTTGGGATTTTTAATACACCACTTTCAATAATAGAACAACTAGAAAGAAATTCAAAAGAGACACTGAAGAACTAAATAACATAATCAACCCAACAATAGCACAATACACATTATTTTCCAGTGCACATGGAAAATCTTCCAGAATAAAGTACATGCTAAGCCACAAAGCTGGCTTCAATAAATTTAAAACAGGAATAATACAAAGCATCTTTTCAGATCACAATGCTATAGAATTAGAAATAAACAATAGGAAGGTCAAGGAAACAAGAAAAAATGCATGGAAATTGAATAAAATCCAGCTGAACTGCTTCTAGGTAATGTTGTTGTCAGGTGCCATCCAGTAGGAACCGACTCATAGAGACCCCATGCACAGCAGAACAAAACAATGTCTGATCCTGGGCCAACCTCACTACCGCCACCACATTTGACGCCATCAATGATGCCACCTGGCCGATCCATCTCATTGGGGGTCTTCCTCTTTTTCTCTGACCCTCCATCTTACCCAGCATGACATCCTTCTCCAGTGACTGTTCCTCCTGACAATATGTCCAAAGTATGAGCGAGACGAAGCTTAGCAATCCTGGCCTCCAAGGAGCACTCTGGCTGCACTTCTTCCAAAACAGATCTGTTGGTTCTTTTGTCAGTCCATGGAACTTTCAGTATTCTCCTCCAACACCACAACTCAAAGGCATCAATTCTTCTACAATCTTCCATATTCACTGTCCAGCTTTCGCATCCATATGAGGTTATTGAAAATACCATGGCTTGGGTCAGGCGCTCCTTAGTCCTCAAGCTGACATCTCTGCTCTTCAACACTTTAAAAAGTTCCTGTGCAGCAGATTTGCCCAATGCAATACTTCGTCTGATCTCTTGACTACTGCTTTCATGAATGTTGATAGTTGATCCAAGAAGAATGAAGTCCTTGACAACTTGAATCTTTTCTCCATTGATAAGAATGTTGTTTATTGGTCCAGTGGTGAGGATTTTTGTTTTCCTGATATTGAGATGCAACCCATACCGAAGGCTGTGCTCTTTGATCTTCATAAGTAAATGTTTCAAGTCCTCTTCACTTTCAGCAAGCAAGGTTGTGTCATCTGTATATCGCAGGTTGTTAATGAACCTTCCTCCAATCAATAGAATATATTAAAAAAATGAAACAAACAAATAATCCCCTGACTCAAGTGAGATTGTGGGGAATGCAATCCTTGAAAAGAAACAAAATGTATGATTTGCTGAATATAAAACCTACTGATCTTGTCTGTATACCTGCATTCAATTCACAATTAAAAAAAGAAAAGAGTTCACAGTGATTGATTACTTCCTTCAAAACAGCAAAACCTACCACAGTGATTACGAATCAGGCTGCAAACCTTAAGGTCAGCAGTTTGAAACTACCAGCTGTTCCACGGGAGAAAGATGGCCTTTCTGCTCCTGTCAAGATTTACAGCCTTGGAAAACTTGTACAGTGTCGCTATGAGTCGGAACCAACTCCATGGCACATAACAACAACAACCAAGTGCTAGTAGTCTGTGTTCTATCAATTGAAATCTCAAATGTGAAACATCCATAAATGCTATATGGCTTCTCAATGATCCTTTCAGTCAAGAAGTTTGTCCTACTATGAAGTGTGAATCCTTCTCATATATTAAATAAGAAACATTTTTAAATCCCCATAAATAACTAGGGAAACCCTTATTCCCAAAAAGAAGCCCTTTATTATTCAATGTCCAAGGGGAATGATAGGTTCACTTCTGATCTATGGAAATAAAGGTGCTGATTATTTTTTACTCTCAGGAAATTGAATTTTTAATACATTCCTTATGAGTCTATCATCTTCTCTTAGTGAAAAACGAGAAACAATCTCACCATAACTTATCCTAAATTCCCTTTTTTGTACTTTAAAAATAATACAAGAGTGTTGTCTATGCTTCAGGTCACCAAAAAACAAAATCCACTGCTTTTTTTCCATTCTGTCTAATAGCAATCACATAGTACAGAAGACTATAACTGCACCAAAGCATTCCACCAAAAGGGACATTTTTTTTTCGAAAAACAATGTGATAAATTAAACATTTTAGTTTCTGGCTACATCATTAATAAACAGTTTAAGGACTGCTGAAATTAAATTAACTGTGCAATATTTTGAAACTATTCAGATTTGTTAGTCAAGGTTTTCACAACTTCCAAGTACCTAGATAAAACTAATATCATGAAGTAAATATTAACTTATTGATTAAGAATTTTCCAACTGATGACAGAAACCACCAGCCAGATAACTAAATGCCATTAATACTATATTGATAAAATTCCATATACTTTGATGCATACCATTATCTGTTTCAATCTGCAACACATCTGTTATGCTTTATTTATTGTTATTTTCTACTGAATATAAATGGCAGTAAGTCAGGGCCCATTTAATACTAATACCTTCTCTGCATCAATAAGTCAAAAGTTGGCTCTGTGGATATTAAGCTTACTTATAAAACTTTTTTTTTTTCTTTTCTTTCTCTCTATGTATGTGTGTGCAAGTTTTCAATGGAGTTCCAGAGTCTGAGTAATTTAGCAGATATATGAGGCCTAATGAACATCAACACTTACACTGCTTACCTTCTTGCACTTATCTATTCCCATATTTAAATTGGGAATTATTAAAACTGATTGATTATGTAATGCTATACAAGACTATATATTTATTGAACTCATATGAGTAACATACAACAATTTTATTCAGCTTACAAAATTTTCATCACATCATTGCATACAGAAGCCAAGCACCCAAGTCATTTCTGGCATAATTAACAGTATAATATCAAAAATTATCTTCTCTTTATGACTTTTGATGTTGTAAATCAAACATTAAGGAAATAATTTTTGTAAAGCAACATTTCTTAATTCTTGGTTCTGTTCTTTATTCCCTCCAAAAAAACAATATGAATTAAAAGCAGGGTGAAGAGACTCTATCTCACCTACTTTGGACATGTTATCAGGAGGTACCAGTCCCTGCAAAATAACACCATGCTTGGCAAAGAAGAGGGTCAGTGAAAAAGAGAGGGAGACTCTCAATGAGATGAAATGGCACAATGGCAGCAAAGTCCAGTGGTGAGGATTATTGTTTTCTTTATATTGCGGTGCAACCCATACCGAAGACTGTGGTCTTTGATCTTCACCAGTAAATATTTTAAGTCCTATTAGGTAGGAAACATACACTGAATCATTAATCAGAAGCTTCTTACCCTTTGAAGAGCTATTAATATAACAAAGTTGGGAGATTTCAACAAATCATTCAAACTTGTAAACATAACAACTCTAGAGAAGTGAGAAGCCTATGTGTTTTTACTGAAATCTTTTAATGTTAAACATTTTATGAGTATTTTCCACATGGAGGTCATAGAATACAATAATCCAATGAAATGCCTACTTTCATCTTCCCCATTTGACAAATTTAATAAAGCAGGTTATTAAAATGAGGAGTCCTGGTGTGGTGCTGCAGGATGAGCACTGGACTGTGAACCACAAGGTAAGCAGTTAAAATCACCAGAAGCTCCTCAGACATTCTATATAGGATCGTTATGAGTCTGGACTGATTTGATAGAACTTAACAACAACAACAGCAACAGAGATATCTAGTTAATGACATTGAAAATCATAGAGTTCACAGTGTTGGAGCCATGATTTGAATCCAAGGTGCTCCTATCTTAATCACTGAAACAGATTTTCTACCAATATTTATTCAGCACCTGCATGATCTCCTTCAATATATCAGGTGACTGTTGTTACTCTTCTTCAATGAATGAAGAAACTAGGGCTCTGAAAACAGCAATAGTTTTTAAATGCACAGCAAGTACAGAAGTCAGATCTGAACTTTCAAGCCTGAAGCATGTATCCTTTTAGAATAAAACGAAAAGAACTATGTATTCAGTGTTAAAGCAGCTTATCATTTTTTTCCCTAAAACTATAAATCTTTCTAAGAATGTTGTTTTTGTTGCTAGGTGCCATTGAGTTGGTACCAACTCACAAGGTTCTTATGCACAGCAGAACGAAACATTGCCCGATCCTGGGACAACCTCACTACTGTTGCCACTCTTAAGTCTATCGATGCTGCCACTTGGCCAATCCATCTTGTTAGGGTCTTCTTCTTTTTCTCTGGCCCTCAACCTTACCAAACATGATATCCTTCTCCAGTTACTGGTCCCTCCTGACAATATATCCAAAGTATGAGAGATGAAATTTGGCCGCTGTGGCTTCCAAGGAGCACTCTGGCTGCACTTCTTCCAACATAGATCTGTTTGTTCTTTTGGCAGTCCATGGCACTTTAAATATTCTCCTCCAACACCACAACTCAAAGGCATCAATTCTTCTATGGTCGTCCTTATTCACTACTCAGTTTTGCATGCATATGAGGTGATTGAAAATACCATGTCTTGAGTCAGGTGCACCTTAGTCCTCAAGCTGACATCTTTGCTCTTCAACACTTTAAAAAGGTCTTGTGCAGCAGATATGCCTAATGCAATACATTGTCTAATTTCTTGACTGCTGCTTCCATGAGTGTTGATAGTTGATCCAAGAAGAATGAAGTCCTTGACAACTTCAGTCTTTTCTCCATTGATAAGAATGTCGTTTGTTGTTCCAGTGGTAAGGAATTTTGTTTTCTTTATATTGAGATGTAATCCATACCGAAGGCTATGCTCTTTCATCTTCATCAGTAAATGTTTTAAGTCCTCTTCACATTCAGCAAGCAAAGTTGTATCATCTGCATATCGCAGGTTGTTAATGAATCTTCCTCCAATCCTGATGCCACGTTTTTCTTTGTATAACCCAGCTTCTCAGATTATTTGCTCAGCATAAAGGTTGAATAAGTATGGTGAAAGAATACAACCCTGTCACACACCTTTCTTAATTTCAAACTATTCAGTGTTCCCATTTTCTGTTGGTCCAGATATAGATTCCTCTTGAGCACAATTAAGTGTTATGTAATACTCAAACTTCACAATATTGTCCATAGCTTGTCATGATCCACACAATCAAAAGGCTTTGTGTAATAAATAATTATCTAAGAATAAATAATCTCATAATTCTCCTGGGGAGTTCTGGTGGATTTGCACCACTAACCTTCTGGGTAGCAATTCAATGCTTATTCCACATCACCACCAGGTCTCCTTAATATCTACTGTTATTGTTATTTTAGGTGCTCTTGAGCCAGCTGCAATTCATAGAAATCCTATGCTCAAGTTGCTCACCTTTTATGTCTTATAAGATAAAATGTGCTACATGTCACACCATTGGGAATATCCCTTAAGTCAGATCAGAGTGTTGTTGTTAGGTGCTGTTGAATTGGTTCCAATTCATAGCAACCTTATGCACAACTTAAATACTGCCTAGTTCTGCACAATCATTGTTACCTTTGAACCTGTTGTAGCTGTCACTGTGCCAATACATCTTGTTAAGAATCATCCTCTTTTTGGCTTACCTTGCACATTACCAAGCATGATGTCCTTTTCCTGGGATTTGCCTTTCCTGATAATATGTCCAAAATATGAGAGAAAGAATATCAACATTGTAGCTTGTAAGGAGCATTCTGGTGATACGTCTTCCAACACAGATTTGTTTGTTCTTCTGCCATCCATAGTATTTTTAATATTCTTCTCGATCAATACAATTCAAATGCATCAATTTTTTTGACAGAAACATCTTCCAGAAAATTGTATCTAAAGCAGATAACCACACATAAACTTATTTTTAAATTATATTTACCCTTAAAAGGATAGCGTTTCAAGTGACTTCAAAAACTCTGTATGTTTGACTGCCGTCACCACACTTTATTGTTGTAGCCATGATTGTGAGGATGGTACAGTACCAGGCAATGTTTTGTTATATTATGCATCTGTCAGTTTGTTGAGTTGTGGTGGCTTGTGTATTGTTGTTATGTTGGAAACTATGCTGCTAGTATTTTGAATGTCAGCAGGGTCGCCAGTGGCAGACAGATTTCAGGTGAGCTTCCAGACTAAGACAGACTCAGAAGAAGTAGAATCTAAATATTTCAGAATGGTAAGCCATTGAAAACTTTATGAATAGCAGTGAAACACTGCCAGATAACATCAGAATATTGAATAGTGAAACTTCATGATTAGCACAATAAATTGTTAGATATAATGTCGAAATTTGGCCCTTGATTTGGAAGGCACGCAAGAGCTGCTGCCTCAAAGTAGACTTGATTGTAATGACAGATTGAAGTAAAGCTTTTGACACCTTTATTTGCTGATTATGCACGACTCAAAATGAGTCAAAACAGCTACAAATATCCATTAACAATAGGAACATAGAAAATACAAATATGAGTAGAGGAAAACTGGAAGTTGTCAAAAGTGAAATTGCAGTTGTTGTTAAGTGCTGTAAAGTCAGTTCTAGCCAATAGCGACAATGGAGTGTTCTAGGAGATACTGGTGAGCTTGAACTGCCAACCACGGGTTTCAAACTGACCTTTCAGTTCAGCAGATTAACCGGCAGCATCCCTAGGACTTCACAATGCTGATTTTGATAGTATAGTATCCATATTAACTAGAAACACTAATTAATTTCACAGGTATTGAAACTTATGCAACAACCAGTACATCAGTTGATGATGAATACTAGTAACCTCTTCAGTCTGAAATTGAACAAGCATGCAATCAAGGTATAATGGTGATTGTAATGCAAAGGCTGGAAACAAAAAGAAGTATCAGTAGTTGGAAATTATGGTTTTAAAGAAAAGATCAATATTTGGAAATTATGGCTTTGATGACAGAAATGATGCTGGAGATCACATGATAGTACTTTTCAGAAACATTGATTTGATCATTGTAAATACCTTTTGTAACAACATAAAAGATGATTATACACATGGACTTCACCAGATAGCATACACAGAAATCAAATTGACTACATTTGTTGAAAGAGACAGTAGAAAAGTTCCATATCATCAGCCAAAATAAAGCCAGTGGCAGAATGTGGAACAGACCATAATTGCTCATATACAGATTCAGGCTGAAACTGATTAAAAATTAAAACAAGTCCCTGAGAGACAAAATATGATCTTGAACACATCCCACCTGATTTTAGTGATCATCTCAAGAACAGATATGATCCATTTGTTTTTGTTGTTGTTAGGTG
>NW_006409138.1:50292-52110 GCF_000296735.1 Chrysochloris asiatica
TATTCTCCTCCAACACCATAACTCAAAAGCATCAATTCTTCTAAGGTTTTCCTTATTCACTGTCCAGCTTTCGCATGCATATGAGGTGATTGAAAATACCATGTCTTGAGTCAGGTGCACTTTAGTCCTCAAGCTGACATCCTTGCTCTTCAACACTTTAAAAAGGTCTTGTGCAGCAGATTTGCCTAATGCAATACGTCATTTAATTTCTTACTGTTGCTTCCTTGAGTGTTGATAGTTGATCCAAGAAGAATCCAAGTCCTTGACAACTTCAATCTTATCTCCGTTGATAAGAATGTTGTTCATTGTTCCAATGGTGAATATTTTTGTTTTCTTTAAATTGAGATGTAATCCATACAAAAGGCTGTGCTCTTTGATGCATTAAACACTAATAATAGGAGATCAGAAGGTGAGATGACATCTAGAATATCATACAAGAAAAAAGCAAAAGATCATTAAGAAGGCAATAATAAAACAAAACAGATATTGGAAGAGACTGTGAAAATGACTTTCCAATGTGGAAATTTGCTAAAGTAAATGGAAGAAGTGAGGAGATAAAATAACTGAACAGAAAACTTTATAGGGCAAGTTGAGAAGTCAAAGTCAAATTTAACAAACTATGCAATGATCTGGAGTTACAAAATCAAAAGGGAAGAAAACGTTCAGCATTTCTCTATCTGGAGAAACTGAAGGGAAAATCAAACCCTCGATTTACAGTATCAAAACATTCTTTGGGGAAACTATTGAGTGATTCAGAAAGCATCAAAAGAAGCTGAAAGATATGATACCAAAAAGATATTGTCAATGTTTAATCATTTCATGAGGTAACCTATCATCCATAGCCATTGGTACTGAAGGAAAAAGTCAAAGCTGCATGGAGGCATTAACAAAGGACAAGCCTCCAGGAGTTAGTGGATTTCAAATAGAAATATTTCAACATACTGATACAACACAGGAGGTACTCATTCAATTATGTCAAGAAATCTGAAAAACAGCTGCCTTGTCAACTGATTGGAAGAGATTCGTATTTGTGCCCATTCCAAACAGAGGTGACCCAATGTAATGTGCAAATTATTAGACAATATAATTAATACAAAATACAATTAAAAATTTGTTAACATTAATTCAAAAATGGATGCAACAGTACATTGACAGTGAGCTGCCAAAAGGTCCTACCCAGATTCAGATGAAGACATGAGAAGAGGGATACAATTGGTTACATCACTTGAATCTTGGCTGAAAGCAGAGAATGCCAGAAAGATATTTACCTGTGTTTTATTGACTATGCTAAGGCTTTAGATTGTGTGAATCATGACATACTATTGACAACATTGTGGAAAATGAGTATTCTAGGACACTTAATTGTGCTCAGGAGAACCTGTAGATTGACCAAGAGGCAGTCATTCTAACAGAATAAAGGGATATTGAATGGTTTAAAACCAGGAAATGTGTATGCCAGGGTTTTATTGTTTTACCACACTTGTTCAATATGAATGCTGAGCAAATAATTTGAGAAACTGGATTATCTGAATAAGAGCATATCATCAGGATTGAAGGAAGAGACCTTGCTAATCTGCAATAGCAGATGATACAGCTTTGCTTGCTGAAAAATGAAGTAAACTGAAAATATTTATTGATGAAGTTCAAAGAGCACAGCTTTCAGTGTGGGTTGTACCACAATGTAAAGAAAACAAAATAAAATAAAATCATGATAAATGGAGAAATGATGGAAGTTGTCACAGCCTTAATTTTGCTTTAAACTAACATCAACACTCACTATAGTAGCAGTCATAAAATCAAGTGCTATATTGCATCGAA
>NW_006409138.1:52401-54440 GCF_000296735.1 Chrysochloris asiatica
CATGGCACATAACAACAGCAACAACAAATGCATAAGTCACTATGAGTGGAACCAGTTAATGGAATTTAGCAACACCACCCCCACCACATAAATATCTGGATTAAATAAGATTCTTATATTTATTAGAAACCCTCTTATTTGGCCCTCACATTTAATAAATTATTCTACTATTTATCCAGCTGTTGTGAGAAACACACACACACACACAAACACACACAGAAGTAATCCTTAATTACTCCTACTCTCTTTTATTCATACCACATACGCAGTCCACCAGATTTTGTCTTGATTCTCAAAATATCCTGAATGGTGTTTTTAATCTTGTACTCTCTGTGAAGCAATAAGATCCAATTTAGAAGTCAGAAATACAATGTATTTGTAAGAGAACCATGTATTCCTGAAAAACTTCCTATATTGAGTTAAATTGTGGTCTTTCAAAAACTGAGTCCACTTCAAATTTTTACTGTATTTGTAAAAGAGTTATTGTAGATGCAATTATATTAAGGATTTTGAGTTAAGATAATGTTTGATTCTCCAATGGTCCCTAAATCCCAAGGCATGTGTATTTATAAGAAAGGCAGAGGGATATTTAAGATGGAGATAGAGGAGAAGACTATGTAAAGATGAAGACAGATGTTATAGTAATGAAAATAAAAGTCAAAGCAGCTAACAGATACTGTAAGCTGGATTCTCCTCTAGAGCCTACAGTACAAACTGCTGACACCAAGATTTTTAACTTTTCTGTCCAAACTGTGGAAGAGTAAATTTCTATTGTTTTAAACCATCCAGTTTGTGACAAATTGTTCTGACCTCCAGAGGAAGTCAATAAAATGCCAAGACATCTGTTGGAATCTTTAAAATCTCTGACATTTTTCCTGCATTCTCTTTTCACAGACATTATATGGGTGGTTCCTTACCTTTTACAAGAAACGCAAACCAACTTCCATCGAGTCCATTTCAATTAATAATAACCCTACAGGAAATAATAGAATTGCCTCACAGCATTTCTGAGGCTGAAATTTTTTTCAGAAGCAGACTGCCTCATCTTTCTCCTACAGACAGGGTGATGGATTCAAACTGCCTCTGACCATTTGGTAGTGTTTCATTCTGTTGCAAATAGTTTCGTTTTATGTAGGATTCAACTCAGTGACATCTAACAACAACAAAAGAATGCCACAATGAAAGGAAGATATATAAAGTTTGAATTGCTGAGGAAACTAGAAAACAGGATTGGACATACCAAGACACCATGGGCCAATTTATGTTAAGTGCCATCGAGTCAATTCTAACACATAGCAACCCTGTATTGGGTTTCCCTATATAGGATTTAAATTGCAACCTTGTGGTTAGTAGTCAAGTGCTTATCCTACAGCACCACATTAGGGCACCATGGGTCATCAGGAGCAAGAAAAGTCTTTTGCTTTGGGCGAATGTGATTTAGATGATGGTGGCAGTGATTGTATGTCTTTGAGTCAGTTCTGACTTATTGCAACACAATATAGGGTTTCCAAGGTTGAAAATCTTAATGAAAGCAGAAAGCCTTATCTTTCTCACACAGAGCAGTTGGTGAATTCAAACTGCCGATGTTGCAGTTTGCTACCCAATGCATAATCCATTACACCACCAGAATTCCTGTGATTTGGACAGAAAATAATTATTGAAAAAATAAAATTGTATTGAATTATTTTCAAATAATAGAATTTAAGGTCTGGATGATGGAATAATCCTCTGTAAAGTAAGCAAAGATTTCTCCCTCTCCCAAATAAGCTCTGTGGTTAGATGAGCTAATGACCCAAATTGTAACACTTTGGAAGAAAACTTTAAGCAACATACAAGACATATTTATTCTTTAATCCAGAAAGTTTACACTTTACTTCCATCTCTGTATGCTGGGGGTCCTGTGTCGGGGTCCCGCCTCAACAAAGGATCACCTCGGCAAACGCAGGGTTTAACGGGAGTGAGATGTCTAGTAGACGAAAGAAAAGAGACAGAAAAGACAGAGACAAGATTGATGCAAGCCGACAGGCAAGCTAGCACAC
>NW_006409138.1:56055-57963 GCF_000296735.1 Chrysochloris asiatica
AAAGTGAATTTTAAAGTGATATGGAACAGCATAATAATAATGACCGTACACTCAACACTACCAATTTCTTTTTCTGAATTGTGTTACCAGTTTTCCTCAATATGGGAAAAAGTGACCAGCAAATAATTAACTGGGAAAATGGGTGTGTACTTTTACAACTAAGTAATTCCTAAAATATTTAAGTATGAGATAATTTAAACAGTTACCTTGAGTTTTGAAGTTATGGTGTTATCAATTGAAATGATACAGATCTATATTACAGAGAGTAACTAAGATTCATATCTTATTTAGAAATAACAATGTTGTTTTAAGTGTAAATCTACACCTACTTCTTTCTATGAATGTAAGAATAGTGACTGATTAGTAATGTCTGCCATCAGAAATTTCAGCCATGTATGGGTGGAAATTTTTGGCAACATGCTGCATGTCTTATGTTATCCATTCCAGTATAAAATGCTTTCTAAATCTTGCCTGTTACAATCTAGAAGTAAAATTTTCTTTATTGAATAATCTATTGTTGAGTTTCAGAGTTCTATAAGATGTAGAACATTCATTTTCATTTTATTTGTATCAGGTTTATGATGCTGAATAATCGTAATTTCTCCAGTATAGAAATGATTGGTTATGAAAAAGGAACTATATCTCTAAAGGAGTACTAGTGTGACTTTGTAGAATAAGCATCTAAATGTCAACTGAAAGGTCAGTTATTCAAAGCCACTGACTGCTCCTTGAAAACCCTATACAGGGTTGCTATGAGTCAGAATTGACTCTATGGCACTTAATAACAGCAAAATATCACAAAACGAGTCCTGGTGTGCCACTATAGGATAAGCACTGGACTGCTAGTCACAAGGGCGGAGATTCAAACCAACCAGCCTCTGGTCAGAAAATATATACAGGGTTACTATGAATCAGAAGATATCTAAATGGCATTTGATAACAACAAAAACATATCTCTAAAACCAATTTAAAATTTGAGGACAAATTATGTTTTGGCTTATTGTCAAATTTATTTATTCTAAAGTGTCTTCCATTATCTTGAAAAATAAATGAATCTTTCGTTTATTACTTTTTACAACTTTTTAAAGCTTCTTTCTTGATCGATAGCGATTTCTAATATCTACCTATATATAAAATTTATTTTTGGTTGTTATTGTTAAGTAACATCGAGTCAATTTGGACCCATAGTGACCCGGTAAAAGATTTCCTAGGAACATCTTGTGAGCTTGAACCTGGTGATTCAAATCTTGTGAACTGAACTGGTGGTTCAAACCAACATTGCAGTCCAATGCATTAACCCACAACACCACCCCAGACAGTATTATACAAAATTTAAGTATTAACATAGCAAAAATATGCCTGTTTTAAGTAATAAATTCTACATACATGAATTCTATATCCAGCAGTAAAAACCATTATGAGGTAAAGTTTAATTATCATAATAGTCAAGTGATGCACCTCTTTAAGCAGGGCTTAGAGTTGACATAAACCACATTCTAATTGAGTATTCTATTCAAGTATATAACTTCATCAAAACTTTAAAATGAATACAGGTATGCAAGGATAAATTAGGTAACAAAGGAAGTGGTTAACCACAAGTAATATTCTTAAATTATTTATTTATAATTTTTGTGAATAAATACCTATGTAATCAGTAAGGTTTATTTTTTAAATTATCATTTGAGCTAGAAAAATAAAACAGTTTACTAGGATACTGAGCATTTAAGGAGTAGTGATGTGCCAAGTAATTATTCAACATTATTGCTTTTTGTTAAGTGCCATCAGTTATGAATCATAGCAACATGTATAAAGTTTCCAAAGAGCTGCTTGTGGGTTTGGACCACTGATATTTTGTTTAGCAGTTCAATTATTATCCTCCAGTGCTAAACCAGGACTCATACTGCAGTG
>NW_006409138.1:59957-62429 GCF_000296735.1 Chrysochloris asiatica
ACAACATCATTCAATAAATTTCCCAGAATGTCATTCAACAATGAAAGTCAAGGCTTGAATATTTTCCTCAGTTCCCCCAGCTTGAGAAATCCTGAGCATGTTCTTCCTTTTTGGTTTTCTGATTCCAGATCTTTGCACATTTTGTTGTAATATTTGGCTTTATCTTCTCAAGCTAATCTTTGAAATTTCTGTTCAGCTCTTGGACCTCCTCATTTCTTCCATTTGCCTTAGCAACTCTACACTGAAGAACAAGTTTCAGTGTTTCTTCTGACATCCATTTTGATCTTTACCATCTTTCTTTTGTTAATGACTTTTTGCTTTTTTCATGTATGATGTTCTTGATGTCATCCCACAAGTCTTCTGTCTGGTCTTTGGTCTTTAGTGTTTAAAGTATCAAATCTCTCTAAATTCAGGCGGAATATATTCAAGGTCATGTTTTGGCTGTCGTGGACTTGTTTTCATTTTCTTCAGCTTCAGTTTGAATTTGCATAAGAGTAATTGATGGTCTGTTCCACAGTCTGCCCCTGGCCTTGTTTTGATGGATAATATGGAGCTTTGCCTACTTCTCTTTCTGCAGATATAGTCAATTTGATTTCTATATATTCTATCTGGTGAGGTCCATGTATATAATCGTCTCTTATCCTGTCTAAAATAGGTATTTGAAATGAAATCATTGATTTTGCATAATTATTTTGTACATTATTCAGTACTAACTATATGGCATACTAGTGTGATTATATAAGATAAGCACTAGACTGTTAAACCAGGGTCAATGGTTTAATTCCACTAGCTGCACCTTGGAAACTCTGTATAGGCTCATTTTGACTCAGAAGCAACTCTACAGTACTTAGCAACAATAACAACAACACTGCAAGGTTATATAGAGAAAGAATACAACATTGATAAAACACACCATCTTCTCTCAATGTGCTCATCATTATAGCAGAGCCCATGGTTATTTAAATGAATATATTTTATCATTTTTTACTCTAAACAGCACTGAGAAAATTTGCTATAGCTACAGTTCTATAAGAGCTATGAGGGAATTAAAAAAACACTTAATGAAAGAGTTAGCTCTTACAAAATCCTGAAAACTTAGACAGAATTTACATTTTGAAATACAAGGAGATTTATAGAAATAAAATTGGAGTCATTTTACACTCATAGTGACCCTGTACAGGATTTCTGAGGCTGTAAATATTTATGGTAGTAGAAAGCTTCGTCTTTCTTCCACAGAGCAGCTGGTTGTTTCAAATGCCAACCTTAAGGTTAGCAGCCCGATTTGTAACCACTACACTGCAAGAGCTCCTTAGAATTATATAGGAATGAGGAATAAAGAAAATATAAAAATGATCAAGGTCCATTTCATTTGAGCCTCTGTAATTAAGCAATTCTAGAACACAAAATTTTAGAAGGTCAGTTTGACCTAATCATAATGGTTAGCTTATAAAATGAAGTAGCATCTTTTTGCCCTAGGAAGATAATAAAGGATGTTGAGTAATAGTGTTTAAAAAATGATGCTTAAGTTGTTGCTGTTGTTGTTATTGCTAGGTGCCATCAAGTTAGTACCGACTCATAGTGACCCTAAGCACAATATAACAAAACACAGGCTGGTAGTGGGTCAACCTCACAATTGTTGCCATGCTTGATCCCATTGATGCTGCCACTTTGACCATCCATCTCATTGCTAGTCTTCCTCTATTTCTCTGACCCTCCACTTTACCAAACATTATATTCTTCTCCAGCAACTGGCCTCTCCTGACAATATGTCCGAAGTACGAGAGCTGAAGTTTGGCCATCCTGGCCTCCAAAGAGCACTCTGGCTGCACTTTCCCAATACAGATATGTTAGTTCTATTGGCAGCCCACAATACTTTTAATATTCTCCTCCAACACCATAACTCAAATGCATCAATTATTCTATGATCTTCTTTATTCACTGTCCAGCTTTCACATGCATATGAGGTTATTGAAAATACCATGGCTTGGATCAGGTGTCTGATAGTCCTCAAGCTGACATCTTTGCTCTTCAACTCTTTAAAAAAGTCTTGTGCAGCAGATTTGCCTAATGCAATACATTGTTTAATTTCTTAACTGCTGCTTCCATGAGTGTTGATGGTAGATCCAAGAATGAAGTCCTAGACAACTTTAATCTTTTCTCCATTGATAAGAATACTTATATTAGGTGACAGAGATATAAAAAGCAAGGGGTTATATTTACAGTCTATTATAAGACTTCCAAAAGTGAGAAATTGAGTTAAGAAAATAGCATGGGAAAATGAAGAGACATTGTCGAGGTCTTATGTCGGGTTCTAGGGAGATCTGGCAACAAAAGGAATAGAGACAGAGAGAGATGAAATATATACAAAAAAGACAGACACACAGATATGATGCAAGCTGGCAGGTAGGCAGATCTGCAAACATATTGCCTAGCATTGCCCAACATTGCACAGCATGGCATGCAGAACTCACT
>NW_006409138.1:62977-64524 GCF_000296735.1 Chrysochloris asiatica
GGTCTGCATATGCTGTTTCCAGCAAGACATTGGTACTTACCATCTGTCACTAATAATAACAAAAGATTGTTTTTTGTTAACTTTCTGTGGTAAACAAAGTTCCAAAGTTGTTCCAACATCTTGTTCTATATTATATAAGTTCTGAACTTGTGGACATGATGGAAAAGTCACTTCTGTGAGTAAGTCATGTTGTGTGATACTGTTGACATTAAGAGTACAAGATTATTCTTGGTGGATCAGATATATAATAGTTGAGCCTTTAATGGGTATTTAGTTATTCAAGAGAAAGAAATTCAAAACATAAGAGACACTTGACATAACAAAAACTCTCTATTTTGGGGAAAGAGAGGAAAGGCAACAAGTGAGTTACTATAGCTGCTAAAAGTGGCCCCCAGTAGCAAGGAGAAAGGAAAGGGGAAACTTAATCCTATGTCTGCAAAAAAAAAACAAACTATATTTGAGTGGCAGGTGAAGCAGAGACAAGTAGGGGAGGCTCCTTGGTCAAGGCACAGATAAACCAGAGAAAGCGCTACCTGGAGCAACCCCAGAGTTTTGGTTCTTGAACAAGGAGCCTGGTGCCAGGTTACCATGCCCACTGGTGGAGAAATCTGACTATGAAAAGGAAAAGATGATCGATCCAGATGTGGGACATGGGATGCTCCCAGTGAACCCTTGACCCTTGGCCTGCACTGAGATCAGAAGGCAGGGCCACAGCTAGGCTGGTACAGTGCCACAGTGCTAAAAAGCACAGAGCTTCTGGAAAAAGAGGTTTGACAGACTTTGCAGTTTTCTACCTTTCTCTTCCCAGTCGAACCCTGACTGCCAAACCCAGACACCTTCAGGTGGGTGGGAGCGCACCCCCAAAGGGGTCCTGTGATGAGCCCATAGTTTTTCCATGGCACAGGGAGGAGATTCCTGGGCACCCCATTGGTCCTGCAGCCTGATGCTTTGGCGGCTTCCTATGACGTCTAACTCTGGGACCTAGCTGTCAAGTTGACCTGGGTGGGACCCTTTATATATGAGTTACAAGGGAAAAAAAACCCAGGCCTGGCCATATAGCCAAAATGTAGTGCACCTTGTAAACCATCAATTTAAATGGCAAGAGCCAACACCAATTGTTATGTACAAGAATGCAGCTATTTTGAGAATTACACTGTGCAGATGCAGATACCAAACTCACCTTCAGAGATTAAAATAATGGACAATCTGTCTTCCTTTATTTCTCAATATAAATCTGTGCACTTCTATGGTGGTGACTAGCGGAGGGGTCTGAGTGAATGGACACCCCCAACCACTGATGGAGTTTTCTACAGTGCACACAGACTGACCTGTGCAACAAAGGCTACTGGACAGTCGGCTATGGTTTTATTATTGTTTTTGAGTGGTGGTTTTTGTCTCTGCTTTTTGTCCTTTTGATCTCACTTTTTTCCTTGGGATGGAAGCTTTCTCCCCTTACCTTACCCAAGAAGAATAAGCAATCATACCCACATTGTCAAGCTACAAGCATACTCAATAATAACTAACTGTGTGGACAGGAGCCAAAACCA
>NW_006409138.1:65789-67460 GCF_000296735.1 Chrysochloris asiatica
AACATCAGCTTTACATTCATCCTATTGTATATCATTTCATTGCCATGATTATAATCTCCTCCATGCATCATAAAACAACCAAAGTGTTTACCCAGAAAGCCTGACCCCTGGTCGTCAGCACACAGCCCCTCTCCCTATCTGAGTCTAAAGTCCACAGTTGCTCCATCTCTCCATGTCACACTCTTCCTCCATCTCTGGCATATCTACTTCACTGGATAGGGTCCCACTCTCTGCTCTTCTCCCTTGATAGTCCAGTGACCCCTGCTCCTACACTGCAAAGTCAATCACTCCTCTCCTTTTGCTACAAAATGTATACCTTTATATTTCCAACCCTCACAATCAGTCCTGATAACAATTATTCACTAATTTATCAAAAGAGACCTATCCGCATCTCCTTTGATGAGCCCTGCCCAGACAGATTGAATATTACTCAGGGGAGAGTCTACCTTCCTCCACACCCTCTGGATTAAGGCTCCCTCTTGAAAATTTGTAGACTAGTCACTTCTTGCTTTTGTAGATTCCCCATTTTGGGTAACCAATGTCCAAGTTGCCCATCCATGTCTACTCTGTGCATTGAGGGGGTGAGAATGATCCTTGCTGTAAAGATCTGTTCCATCTTTTGAGCTACTGCATCCATAGCTGTAGGTCAAGTTCATCAAACTGTATCAGATTACTCTTTTCTTCTTCTTTCTTCTTCTAGTTGAGCTCTGATCATTCAGTCATTGAAGCCAGGAAAAGTGGGTATTAATCTACAAGTGTGGGTGTTCTTATGCATATGCCCTCTCTTCTTATCAGCTGGATGCTTCACTATACATTCTATTCTTCTGTGGCTGTGTCACTGACTCTGGGCCCAAGAGTCCCCAGGTTTTGCCACACTGCTGGATTACCAGGTCTCCACCCGGGTTCACAGGAGTCTATTGAACGAAGTAGGGCTTAGCTCACAGCTTCATTGCTGTTTTTCCTACACTTCCCCTTATCGGTGATGAACAGGGTCACCAATCAGAGCGAGTATTCTCCTTCACTGGGCACCACATAGCCCCTTTTGAGGTATTCCAATCTGTTGTAGGCAGAAGATGGACTTACAAGCTTTCTATGATGATATTTCTGGTAATTCCTTTCTCTCTCCCCTCCAGTGTCTATTTTATAACATAATGCAAGGAAAACCAAGATTCAAAAGACAGCCAAGCATCTTAACATTATTTTCCCACTTTTCCCCATTCCAACCATGACTCAATCCCTGTATCCCAGAGCCATGTTGTTCCTTGATTGTGTATACGTCATTATTTACCTCTGTCACACTTAGCCCATGCAAACCTGCCTAATTGTTTTCCCATCTGCTTTGTTCTTCCATTCCCCTCCTCCTTCTTTTTCATTGCCCCCCTCCCCAGCACCCAAAGTATCCTTTGTCTATTCCCTTCCGTGTGCTTCACCTTCCTCTCACTCCCCTCACTCCATTCCCTACATCCTAGTAACAAGCAAATAATCCACCCCTTTAGTCTGGGATTTTTGTCTTAATCTTTTACAACAGTGGTCTTATGCAGTGTTCTCCTTTTGTGACTGACTAATTTCACTCAGTAAAGTATGAGTATTCCAGAACACTTAATTGTACTTCTGAGAAATCTGTACCTAGACCAAGAAGCAGTTGTTTGAACAGAACATGGGAACACTGAA
>NW_006409138.1:85058-87289 GCF_000296735.1 Chrysochloris asiatica
CCAATTAAAAAATTGGCACAGGACATGATCAGACACTTCATCAAGGAGGAAATCCAGACATCGAACAAACATATGAAGAAATGCCCACGATCACTAGCCATTGTTGTTGTTGTTGTCAGGTGCCATCGAGTCGGAACTGACTCATAGCAACCCCATGCACAGCAGAACGAAATAATTTCTGATCCTGGGCCAACCTCACTACTGCTGCCACACTTGATGCCATCAATGATGCCACATGGCCAATCCATCTCATTGGGAGTCTTCCTTTTTTTCTCTGACCCTCCACCTTACCCAGCACGACATCCTTCTCCAGAGACTGTTCCCTCCTGACAATATGTCCATTAGAGAGATGCAAATCAAAACAACAATGAAATATCCTCTCATTTCAGCAATAACAGCAATGATAAAATAAAATAAAGGATAATAAATGCTGGCAAGGATGAGTAGAGACTGGGACCCTTCTACTTTGCTGGTGGGATTGCAAAATGGGCCAGGATGGTGAAAATAAATGGGGATAAGACTCACTTTATTCAACAGTAAATAAGTGCTATTAGGACTGATTGTGAGTGTTGCAAATGTAAAGGTAAACATTTTGTAACAAAAGGAGGTAGTGGCTGATCTTGCAGTCCAGGAGTGAAGGTCCCTGGAAACATCAAGGAAGAAGAATGGAGTACGGTACTCTTTTCAGAAAAGCCGGGAAGCCAGAGATGATGATGTGGAGAGATGGAGTGGCTGGTGACTCTGGACTCAGGGAGGGAGAGGGTCTGTGTGACAACCAGGGAGCAGGCTTGTAGGGTGTTCCCTTTGGCTGTTTGATGATACATTCAGAGAATTTTAATCATTGTAATGAAATGAAATAAGATAGAATAAATGTAAGGCTAATGTTCTCCCATATAAACTATCACATAATTCACAATAAAAACTTAAAAAAAAAATAAACTTGAACAAAAACTTTAGTGTTTTTGGAAATTGATTGTTCCCTAGAGCTTCTAGAAACACAGTATGACCAACACCCTAATTTTACTATTCAGAGAACATAGCCATTCCAATCTCTGGATTTCTGTCTTTATAAATGAGAACTTGTTTAAGCTAAAAAGCATGTGGAACTTGTCATATACAACATTATAAAAGTAATACATCCTCGGGCCTTTGATTACAGTATGGGACATGCACAATGCCTTAGTCATGAAATCTACCCACCCATAGACTTCACCAATATATTTACCATGTTCTTTCATCTATTGCAAAGATACAGCTCTCTCTGATAAGCATAACTAATTTGTGATAAAAAAGGAATATATTATTTTTCAAAAAACTTATTTACAAGTAAAAAGAGCTTTTTGGAAAGAATAGTTTTGCTTAAGTGCATGATTATAATTTTGGAGACCAAAATGAATGCGATTGGTAATGAAAAAAATACCTGAGAAAATATGGATTTAGTTGATGTCTGTGTCTGAATTTGTCCACTGGTTTTTTGTTCTGTTTTGCTTTAAGTTTTTATTGTGAATTGAGTGAATAGTTTACATGAGGGAACATCAGTTTTACACTCATCATTACATTGCATGATTATAATTTTATCTGTGTATCATCATTAAAAAATATATGCTTCTATTCCACTGTTATTTTTTTTGTTATATTTTTGTTTTCTTGGTGGGGGGGGATGTACACAAAAAATCAGGAATATATAATAATTTAAACAACCAAAGGACACATTTTGCAAGCCTGCCCCCTGACCATCAGCACCTGGCTGCCAGCACACAGACTTTCTCTTTCCATAAGTCAAGAGTTTTCAGAGAGATGCTCTCTCTCTCTATGCTCTTATCTCTGCCACCATCTCTGATATCTCTTCTTCTTTAGATAGGGTTTCACATTTCACTCTTTCTCTTCTCCTTTGAAGGTCTTGTGGGGGGGGGTCTCTGCTCCTGGACTGTAAGATTAACTTCTCCCCTCTTTTTGTTACAAAACTTTCACAGTTGTGGCAGTCACAGTTAGTCATGATAACAATTACTCACTATTAAATCATAAGAGTCTTATCCCTATCTCTTATCATTAGACCCGTCTAGACAAGATGATACATTAAACACTAAAGAATGAAGACCAGAAGAGTTGTAGGATGACATTAAGAACATCATACGTGAAGAGAGCAAAAAGTCATTAAGAAGACAAAAAAGAAGGAAGAGGACAAAATGGTTGTCAGAAGAGACTCTGAAACTTGCTCTCCAGTGTAGAGA
>NW_006409138.1:89034-102528 GCF_000296735.1 Chrysochloris asiatica
ATGGACTCAAGTGTGGCAACAGTGGTGATGTTGGCCCAGCATCAGACATTGTTTTGTTCTGCTGTGCATAAGGTCGCTATGAGTCGGTGCTGACTCTATGGTATCTAACAGCAACATAGGTTTTCCGAGTATCTGTTTGTGACTTTAACACCCCTGACCTTGCAGTTCAAAAGGCTTTGCAGTCTGGTGCATTAATCCACAGTGCCACACCAGGACTGCATGAAAATGGCATAGGACTAGAAAATATGTTTTACTGTTTCAGGGTTCATCTTCATAACACAGAAAATTAACAAAAAAACTATAAGTGTCATTAAGAATCTGAAATAAATATTCATGAGATATGGCAGAAAATATGTGAGTTGAAAATCATTAAAATAAATGAGTAAGACTAAATTTCAACTTTCTTTTTAAAGGTCGGACTTTTCCAAAGAGAAAAAAAGTAAAGGATAATTTAAATATCAGTAAAAAATATATACAAATTAAGATAGGTCTTTATTTCCAAATCTCCAAAATATTTGGATATTAAAGGCTATAAGTGATATAAGATGAAACCAGAAGTAAATTAGGATCAGTATGTGAAGAAATTTTAAGAGATGCTGTAGCTAATATGGAATGTATTCAGTACAGTAACTATTCTGATATTGCTAAGGAACATGGTAGGAATGATTTTGAGTGAAGGAACTGTAACTTCCCACTTATAATTTATAACGTCATTTCATGTAATGAGGAACAAAAAGGCTATAAAAACCATGAAGGTGATTTTACTGGAATCACAAGAATTAGAAAAGTCTTGCCCATTTTTTTTTCAAAAATCTAATTTGATTTTTTATTTGTTTTCATTTCAATAATGTGAACATTAATGTTTAAGTTGCTAAGAGATCAGGAACAAATATGTCCTTGCCAGTTACCTATTAACAATAAAATATAATATACTAAATTTAAACTAAAATACCTGACAGATACTACCTTAAACAAAAGATCTTAATCTATAATGCGATGACTCATGTCATTTAGTTTTCTGATGTGATTAAAGAAAACACTTTTATAGTCTTTCAGAAATGTATATGCAACCTGATCTAATCATGAATAAATATCTGACAGACCCAAATTGAAAATCATATTACAAAATCAAAAGCCTGTTCTTTAAAGGTAATGTCAATGACGTAAAGTCAAAATAGGCTGAAGATTTGTTCCAGAATAAAATAAGGAGTCAGGCTAGCTAAACACATTGTGTGATCTTCGATTAGATGTTGAATCAAGCAAAAAATAAATAAATAAATGTGCAAACACTATGGAAAATAATACACCAGTTTATCAAAAATCTAGAAATACAATTACCCTATGATCCAGCAACAATCCTACTCCTTGGCATATGCCCTATTATCGTTGATCTCGTAAAGTGCATTAGAATTAGTTATGATTCATAATGACCCTATATAGTATTTTCAAGGAGTGACTGGTGGGTTTGAATCACCGACCTTGCAGTTAGCTGTCTAGTGCTTTTCTTACAGCACCACACAATGTGTGATCTTTGGTATATACCTATAGACCTAAAAATAATGATACAATGAGACTTATAAACACATTCATTGCAGCTTTATTCAAAAGAGCAAATACATTGAAACAAGTGAAATTTATATTAATAGATGAACGTATAAATAAATTGTGGTACAAACATACAATGGAATACTATGCAACTACAAAATAAGTATATCAAGTATATTATTAGAATAATGATAAAGAAAAAAGTCAAGTAAATAGGACAAATCTTCTACTACTGTTGCTGCTGTTGTTGATAATCATTTCCAATTGACCCGGACTATATAGAGTTTCTGAGAGGTGGATGGTGGGTTTGAATCGATGCTGTAAGGTGCCCTGTTGGGTCCAACTCATAGCAACATCATGCATAACAAAATGTAACTATGTTGGGCTTGTTCTATCCTCACAACTCTTGCTATGTTTGAGCCAATTGTGGAAGGCACTGTGTCAATTCATCTCTTTAAGGATCTTCCTCTTTTTGCTCACCCTGGTCTTTCCCAAGCATGATGTCCTTTTACAGTCCTTCCTGACATCATATTCAAAGTACAATAATGTACTTTGCCATCCTCATTTTCAAGCATTTTGGCTATATATATATATATTGTGAGTGTGTGTGTGTGTGTGTGTGTGTGAATTGAGTGATAGTTTACATGGAGAACATCAGCTTTACATTCATAATATCACATTTTGATTCATTGCAATGATTACAATCACCTCCACACAATACACCCTGCAAACCTGTCCTCAGGCCATCAGTACACAGCCCCTCACACTCACTGAGTCAAGGGTCCCCAGCCACTCTAACTCTCCACATCATCATCTCTGCCTCCATCTCTGGTGTCACTGCTTCTCTGGATAGTGTCCCACATTCCCCTTTTCTCCCTTGATGGTTCTAGGGGCCTCTGCTCCTGGACTGCAGAATCAACCACTCCCCTCCATTTGTTACAAAATGTCTGCCTTTACATTTACCACTCTCACGGTCAGTTCTGATAGCAATTATTCACTATTGAATCACAATAGTCTTATCCCCATCTCCTTTCACCAGCCCGGTCCAGACAGGTTGGAAACCACTCAGTGGAGATTTTATCCTCCCCCACATCCTCTGGAGCTAGGCTCCTTGAAAGTTTGTAAGCCAGTCACTTCTTGCTTTTGTAGCCCCACCATTTTGCGTAGCCAATGTTCAAGTTGCCCATCCCTGTCAACCCTGTGTACTGAGCGGCTGGGAATGATGCTCACTGTAAAGCTTCATTCCCTCTTTTGAGCTACTACATCCATAAATATAGGTCAAGTTCATCAAATTTTAGTGGATTTCTCTTTTTTTTCCCCCCCTCTTCTTTCTTCTTCTAGTCAGTTCTGATCATCCAGCCATTGAAGCTATGGTACCAACTGCAAATATGGGTGTTGTTGTTTATCTTCCCTCTCTTCATATCAGCTAGACACTTCACTCTCCTCTCTAGTTCTCTGTGGCCTTGTCCCTGTCCATGGGCCCAAGGGTCCCCAGGTCTCGTCATACTGCTGGCCAACCAGTTCTCAACCCTAGTTGACAGGAGTCTATTGAAAGTGGTTGGAATTAGTTAACAACTTCATTGCTCTTTTTCCTCCACTTCCCCTTATCGGTAGACCAACATGCTCAGCAACAAGACCACATGTGTGCTTGTGTATTACCCTGACGTCTCAGTCTTAGAAGGGGGTTTGCCCTGACAGGACCCGACTACTTGCCTTGATGGCTCCTGGGCAAACAACTTGCTCATTCTTGTAGTACAACCTCTTGCCTCAAAGTTGTTGTTAAGTACTGATGAGTCGATTCAGACCCATAACAACCCTGTATAGGGTGTCCAAGGAGCAGCTGGTAAGCTTAAACCACTGACCTAGCAGTTAAAACAACTTTTCTGTCTTGCACTTTAGCCCACAGTAACATACTAGGACTCCATTAATGACATGAATGGAACAAAGCTTTCAGAAGTTCATTTGCTGCTGGGACACAACTCAAACGGAGAAGAAACAGCTGCAAACATCCATTAATAATATTAGAATGTGGCATGTAAGAAGTCTGAATACAGGAAAATTGCATGTCATCAAAAATAAAATAGAACTAAAAAAGATTAATATCCTAGGTATTAATGACCTGAAATTGACTGATATTTGCCACTTCATATCAGACAATCATATAGTCTACTATGCCGAAAAAAAAGTTGAAAGGAATAGTTTTGTATTCATTAACAAAAGGAACACGTTGAGAATTATCTAGAAGTAAAATGTCTGTGATATCCATGTGTCTATAAAGATAAATTAACACCACTATTATTCAAACTTACACATCAACCATTAAAGGCAATGATGAAGAAACTGAAGATTTCTATTAACTTCTTCAGTATGAAGTTGATCAAATAGGCAATCAAGATGCAATGATAATTACTGATTATTAGAATGTGAAAGTTAAAAACAAAGAGAAAGGATCAGTAATTGAAAATTTTGGCCTTGGTGACAGAAAAAATACTGAAAATCACATCATAGACCAGTGAATGACCTTGTTGATAGAAATGGTGCTGGAGATCACATGATAGAATTTTGCAAAACCAATAACTTCTTAGTTGCAAATACCTTGTTTAAACAACATAAAAGACAATTATACACATGGACTTCACCTGATGGAATACACAAAATCAAATAGACTAAGTTTGTGGAAAGAGATAGTAGAAAAACTCCATATCATCAGCAATAACAAGTCCAGTGGCAGACTGTGGAAAAGACCGTAAATATTGCTAATTTGCAAGTTCATGCTGGGGCTGAAGAAAATTAATACAAGTACACAGATGCCAAAATATGTCTTTGAACATATCCCACCTAAAATTAGAGATCATCTGAAGAACATATTTGATGCATTAGCGACTAAAGAAACAAGACCAGAAGAGGTGTGGGATGACATCAAGAACATCATGAATGATAAAAGCAAAAGTTCACTAAGAAGAAAAGAAAGAAGGAAAGACTAGCATGGATGTCAGAAGAAACTCTGAAATTTGCTCTCCAACATAGAAATGCTAATGCAAATTGAAGAAATGAGGAGATAAAAGAGCTGAATAAAAATTTCAAAGGTCAGCTGAAGAAGACAAAGTCAAATATAACAAAATGTGCAATGATATTGAGTTAAAAACCAAAAGGAAAAAAAAAAAAAAAAAAAAAAACATTCAGCATTTATCAAGCTGAAGAAACAGGAAAACATTCAAGGTTAAACTTGAAATATCAGAGGAATCAAGGGGCAAAATATTGAATGATGCAGAAGGCATCAAAAGAAGATGGAAGAAACACACAAAGTCACTGTATCAAAAATAAATGGTCAATGTCCAACCATTACAAGAGGTTGCATATGATCAAGACCAATGATACTGAAGGAAGGAGTCCGAGGTGCACTGAAGGCATTGGCAAAAAATAAGGAGCCAGGAATTGAGGGAATACAAATTGAAATCTTTCAACAAACTGAAGCAACACTGAAGGAATTAACTCATCTATGCCAAGAATTTTTGAGGACAAAAAACAACAAAAAAACTTCCTGGTCAACTGGCTGAAAGAGGTCCATATTTGTGCACATTCCAAAGAAAGGTGACTCAGTGTATGCAGAAATCATCAGATAGTATCATTAACATTTTATGCAAGTAAAATTTTGCTAAAGATTATTCAAGAATGTCTTAAACCATACATTGACAGAAATTCCAGAGGTTCAAGCTGAATCCAGAAGAGTACTTGGAAAGAGGGATATCATTGCTGATGTCAGATGGACCTTGGTTGAAAGCAGAGATTACCAGAAATATGTTTACCTGTGCTTCATTGACTGTGCAAAGGTTTTCGACTTGAGGATCATGACAAGTTATGGACAACATCATGGACAATGAATATTCCAGAACACTTAATTGTGCTCATGAGGAACCTGTACATAGACAAAGAAGCAGTTGTTTGAAAAGAACAAGAAACACTGAATAGTTTAAAATTAGGAAAGGTGTGTGCCTGGGTTGTATTATTTCACCCTACTTATTCAATCTATATGCTAAGCAAATAATTTGAGAAACTGGATTATATGAAGAAGAACATGACATCAGTATTGGACAAAGACTCATTAACAGCCTACGATATACAGATAATAACCTTTTTCTGAAAGCAAAAATGTCTTAGAATATTTACTGATGAAGATCAAAGACCACAGCTTTGATATGGGTTGTGTCTTAATGTAAAGAAAACAAAAACCCTCACAGCTGGACCAGTAAACAACATGTATGTCAATAGAGAAAAGACTTCATTTTGCTAGGATCAATCATCAACAATTATGGAAGCAGCCATTAAGAAATTAAGCAATGTATTCCATTAGACAAATATGCTGCACAAGATCTCTTTAAAGGGTTCAGGAGAAAAGATGTCTGTTTAAGGACCAAGGTGAACCTGGCTCAAGCCACAAGATTTTCAATAACCTCATATGCATATGCATGTGAAAGTTGGACAACGAATAAAGAAGACAGTAGGAGAATTGTCTCAGGATAATTGTGTCAAGGAGTCATCTGTTTTTCACTATTTCAAATTGTTGTTAAGTTTACAAAAATGTCCTCACCAGAGAGATTTCAGCAGACCTTCTGGATGTTAGTCAGGAAATTGAAGGTGATTGCTTAGAGTCATTGACTATTTAGTTAGAACAGAGTTAGGATTGAAGTATAAAAAAAAAAAATAAAGATTTTGAGCCTGAGAGACATTTGCTCACATTATCAATGGATTAAAAAAGTGTTTGCTGTTGTAAAGTGGTTTATAGTTGCTTCTGACTCATAGCAACCCTAAAAAAAAAAAAAACAGAAGGAAAGACTACTTGATCCAGCACCATCTACATAATTGTTATCAAGCTTGGGCCTATTGTTGCTGTCTCTGTATAAATCCATCTCATTGAGGGTCTTCCTCTTTTTCACTGGTCCTCCATTTTACCAAGTATAATGTCTCTTAGGGACTGATTATTCCTGATAACATGTCTGACAAAACGAGAATGACTCACCATCCTTTCTACTAAGGAGCATTCTGTCAACACTTTTTCCAACATATATATATAACTTTTTTTTTTCTGAAAGTCATGATACTTTTAGTATTTTTGTTCTGTTCTAATGACTATATTTATGTCTATGGACACTTTCCTCATGAGAACACATGATTGTGAGATTCAAAATGGCCAACACTACTCTATTTCAACTCACTAATGCCTTGGATAACAACGTCTATGAATTCCATTTCATTTCTGACAACTTTGTGCATTCCACATTCCAATTATTAATGAATGTTTGCAGCTGTTTCTTCTTATTCTGAATTGTGCCCCATCAGCAAATTAAGTTTCCAGAAGATTTGCTTCATTCATGTCAATATGGCCAACACTCTTACGCTGTCATATTTTGAGTGCCTTCCTACCTGAGGGGCTCATCTTCCAGTACTATATCTGGCAATATTCTACTTCTATTCATAATGTTTTCACTTACAGCACTATATCTTACAATATTCCACTGATATTCATAGGGCTTCCAGTGGCCAGCCATTTAGAAGTGACCTGCATCTCCATTTTCCTGGTTTGTCTTACTCTGAAAGTTCTACTGAAACCAGTCCACTATTAATGACCCTATTAGCATTTTAAAAAGAAGTGGCATATCTTTCAACATCACAGGAACACAAAAACCATCACTCTCTATAAGTATGGCAAACTGGTATAGCGTGATTGATTAAAAATTATATATGTTAAACAATAAGATACTACTCCTCGAGTACATTCTTTGGGAAACAAGAATACACAAAAGCTTACCAACTCTTCTCATCTTTGACCACATGAGATAACATCAACTATACACTAACCACATAGAACCCAATTCCCAGCTTCTGTTCCACTTGCCAGTCATTATTAGTTTTTCCAGTCTTCCAGGAGTGGAAAACATCAACAACTACTTCTATAATTATCTTTTAAATATAAATTTAAATCCAGGTACTCCCTCTAAAAAATTATCAGAATTAAATAATTAACACATTTGAAAATATATATTCATATGGTTATGTTATTTGCCTGCTTAAATTATGTCCAGGGATCCAAAATATACAAACACTTTAGCATTGCACACACTTGCATATTTCTGGCATGAACCTCCTATTTTCTCCCACCTTCCATATTATTTTAACTTCTTGCTGTCACTGTTATATGTATTTAGCTTGTAAGTATAAATGTGTTGAGTCCTCTATCTAAACCTCTGTATGCCTGAAATATTCATCCGACCTTTTATAACAAGGCTCTCCCCACCTACATAACATTCCCTTTACCAGTTATTTACTAACCCTTCCTCTCCAGTACTAAATGAGCATTTAACCTGTATGTATCATTATATATTTATCATAAGTATTCCCATATTAATTCTCCATCTAAACTATAAGCTCATTAAAATTAAATTTCACATTTTATCTAACTTTATATCATTACAACCTAAAATCAGCCTGGAATGCAGCCAATAAATATTTTGAAGTTGATAAATAGATTATGGAGAATTTTACTTTAGTACTAATTTAACTAAATTTTCTTGTATATTTTTTTCTAGACATGCAGTCTCTTCATTAAAAATAGTGTTGTTGAAACTATTTGCTATATTCAATTGTACAATGAGAATGAACACCATAACTTTCCATTATTTTAAATTTGATAGAAAATATCTATATGAAATCTACTATTCCTGTACATAGAGCAAGAGACAGTCATCTGAACCAAACAAATTGTATGATTTAAAATCAGGAAAGATGTGTGTCAGAGTTCTATCATTCCTCATATTTATTCAGTCTGTATGCTGAGTAAATAATTTGAGGAAATGAACTATATAAAGAAGAATGTTGATGGGTGAAGATCCATCAACAATCTGTGATAAGCAAATAGCACAAACTTGTTTGAAAGAAGACCTGATGAGATCAAGGAATACAGCATTTAGTGTGGGTTACACCTAAACATCAAGAAAGCAAAATTTCTTACAACTGGACTAGTAGGTAATATCATGATAAAGAGAGAAATATTGAAGCTGTAAAGGATTTCATTTTACTTGAATCCACAATCAATTTGAAACAGCAATCAAGAAATCAAATGATATATTGTGTTGGGCAAATCTGCTACAAGTGACCTCTTTAAAGTATTAAAAAGCAAGGATGTCACTTTCACTAAGGTGTACCTGGTGCTTTCAAGCATCTCACATTAATAAGGAAGACGAAAGAATTGATGCATGTGGATTACAGTGTTAGTGAGAAATATTGACTATACCATGGACTACAAGAAGAACAAAACAATATGTCTTGGAAGGACAGCAAAAATGCTTTTTAGAAATGAGGAATGCTAGACTATGTCTCATGTATTTTGGACACACTATTAGGAGGGACATATATTTGGAGAAGAAGGTCATGCTTGACAAAATAGAGAGTAAATGAAAAAGAAGACCATCAACAAGATAGATTGGCACAGTGGTTGCAACAATGGACTCAAAGAGAGCAATGATTACAAGGATGACACAGGACAGAGCAGTGTTTCATTTTCTTGTAGAGAGAGTTTCCATATAGTGAACTGGATCAATGACGTCAAACAACAACAAACTATTGTTAAAGCAAATTTAAATATTTAACTAATATTATTCTAGCAAATGAAAGACATCAAATTGTTTCAAGACCAACCAAGCCAGAGTTATTACATATAATTTAATGATGAAAGCTATATTTCCACTGAAATGGCCTGGATCCAGTTGACATTGTTTCAACTAATAAGAATAAGAAAATCCAAACACATTCCAAATATTCTCCCAACTGTGCCCCAGGCAACCTTATCATAGAACTTGCAAAATCCAAAAATTAAGAATTTTCTCTGTTGACATTAGCACTCAGTTTCCTAAAAGCTGGAGTGAAAACATGGAATTATTATTCTGCTTTCCTACTCTGACAAGGAATATTCTTATTCATCCATTAGGAATTAACACATGTATAGTTTCAGTCATATTGATTTATCACCAGTAACTTTTTTTATACAGAATTTGCTTAGAGTCGACCATGCCTTGATAATCAAAACACACTTTGGTTTATTGTCTATTAGTGATTTGTGAGAAAACAAGTGAAGCAACATAAACTTCTTACATTAGTTTTGTTGTTGTTGTTGTAGTTTTCTTCTAATCTTTAGTCATTTTCCCTGTCCTTAGAACACTATAAAATCCAGGCAAATATTATCAATATAATTGTCATATATGCTTTACAGATAAATTATTATTCCATTTCACCAAACTAGGATGCTCAAAGATTAAACTCAAACCCAATTCTCTCTTACTTCAAGCTCCATTCTTATCAAAATTAGGATGTTTTGCTTTCTCAGATAGGGGAGACTTCATAGACGGGAAAACAGAACTTAGCTCTGAGATGTAGATGCAGACAGTGACAGCAGAGAGGATAGACTTTTATTACTAGAACTCCTCTGAGGAAACCCATAGAAGAATTGATGCATTTGAGTTATAGTACTAGATGAGAATATTAAAAGTACCATGGACTGCCAGAAAAGTAAGCAGATCTGTGTTGGAGGAAGTACAACTAGAATGCTCCTTAGAATTTAGGATAGCGATACTTTGTCTTTCATACTTCAGACATACTATAGTTAGGAACCAGTACTGAAAGAAAGACATTATGATTGGTAGAGTGGAGGGTCAGTGAAAAAGAGGAAGATCCCCAATGAAATAGATTGGTACAGTGGCTGCAACAACATAGATCATGATGCAGGACCAATGAGTGCTCCATTCTGTTGTACATAGGGTTACTGTAAGTCAGAAAAACTTGACAAGATCTAACAATAACAAGTAAAATGGTAGTTTTCAGATTTTGAATGAGGGAGAGTAGATAGTATGCTAGAAGATACAGGTGTAGCTAATGAAAAATTAATTTTGCATAGTATTAAGTTAAATTGTCACTACTCTAGTCATGAAAATACTGAAGAAATAACAAAGAAAAAAACAAGAAGTGTTTAATTTTAGCTTGGCTATGTAAAATTATATTCATCTTTTGTCCATTCTTGCTTAGTTACCATGTAGCCCCAAAGTAATTATGCATATTATTAAATATATGCTAAATTAACTTATGTACATTTTAGTGAATCAAAACCATAAAACACAGTTTGCAGTATATTCAGCCTTTATCATTTGCAGCTCATGTAACATAATAATCTATTCAAAGCTAAAAAAAATATTAAAAGTTGTGTTGATTATGAAGTTTTATCATTTTGCATTGGGTAATCAATTTTATAACCTTATAGATGCAATGGAAGTACAGCTGTTACTCTGGCTTTATGTTTCCTCTACTAAATATTTTACAGAAGAAAAATAACTTCTTTAATGACAGAAGTGAAATTTGGTAATTACCTTTGAACTTAAGCTTTTCACACCATTACCATTTTCTGATGCCACTCAAAATCCAGAATTTATTTTCTCTAAGGCAAAAAGCCTGAAATATGTAACCAAGTTAATTTTGGCTTACTTTCTTTGAAATCTGGATCTCATATTGTTTTGTATATTTCTTAATTTTTTTCCCCTCCTTTTTTTTTTTTTTTTGTTTTACATTTTTATTGTGGATTGAGTGCAAGTTTACAAGACAGAACATCAGTTTTACATTCAACAAATTATACAACTTGTTAAATCACAATAATTACATTCCACTCCAAGTACCATCATATAACAATATTTCTCTATATCCACTTTAGCTCTTAAAAACAAACAAACAAACAAAAAAAAAAAAAAAACTCAAGCATATATAATAATTTATACCACCAAAGGGCATATTCTGCAAGTCCACCTCATGGCCACCATCTCTTAGTCCCTCTCTTCCCATGAATCTAGTGTCCTCAGTCGTTCCTCCTCCCCTGCCTCCATCTCTGGTGTCGCTGCATCTCTGGATAAGGTCCTCTATTCTGCTTGTGCTTTTCACCCTTGATGGTCCTAGAATCCTTTGTTTCTGGAGTGTAAGATTAACTGCCCCCCATTTTTGTTACAAAACTTCTACCTTTACAATTGTGACATTCACAGTTAGTCATGATAACAATAACTCACTATTGAATCATGAGAATCTTATCCTCATCTCTTTTAACCAGACCTACATAGTGGTTACGAATCAGTTTGCTAATCTCATGGACAACAGTTCAAAACTACCAGCTGTGCCAAGGGAGAAAGATGCAGCTTTCTGCTCCCATAAAGATTTACGGCCTCGGAAACCCTGTGCAGAGTCACTATAAGTCAGAACTGACTCCACAGCACATAAGAACAACATCTAGACAAGATGAAAACTATTCAGTGGGGACTCTTTCTTCCCCACCGCCCCAAACTCTTAAATTAAACTCCCACTTGAAACCTTGTAAGCCAGTCACTTTGTGCCTTTATTGCCCCCTCATTTTAGGTAGCCAATGTCTAAGTTGCCTGTCCCTCTCTACCCTGTGTACAGAGGGAATAGCATTGATACTTTATGGGAAGCCTCCTTCCCTTTCTGCTGGTATTTAGAGTTACTACCTCCATGATTATAGGTCAAGTTCATCAAATTGTAGCAATTTACCCTTGTGTCTTTTATCAAAAATTGTTTGTTTGTTTGTTTGTTTATCTTCCTCTAATCAAGTTCTAATTATCAATCCATCTAGGCTAGGTCAAATGTGTACCATCTGCAAATTTGGGTGTCCGTATGCCTGTCCCCTCACTTCATATTAGCTGGATGCTTCACTCTTAGCTCTAGCCCTTCACTCTTAGCTCTATCCCACTGTGGTTATGTCCTTGTCCATGGGCTCAGGTCCCCAGATCTCACCACATCACCACACATTGGACCTGCAGCCCTTCGTCTTCTCTCTCTCATCTCCAGGTCAACTGGAGTCAAGGAAAATGGTTGAACTCATCCCATGTCTTCATTGCCGCCTTTCCCCCTCTTACACTCAGCAGTAGCCCAATGTACTCATCAGCAAGATTACATTCCTGATTATGTGTTCCCTTTGAGTTTCAGTCTTAGAGAGGGGTTTGTCCTGAAGGAACTTGATTATTTGCCTTGATGGCTTCCTGGTGAATAGCTTGCTTATTCTTGCAGTAGCCAGTCATACTGCCATTTTTGTTTTGGGTTTCTCCTGATGATCTTTCTTTGAAGATGCATCTTCTGTCACTCTAGCGGTTCCAGGCTGGTCTGCTTGTCCTTTCTAGTGGGAATGTCCCTCCTCAGAAGGTTCTGGATGGGACTCAAGATCCACCTAATGTCCTATGCTCTGCAAAGTCTCCGCAAGAGGCCTGTTTCATTGGGCAAGTTCTAGATCCCCTTTTAGGTATTCAAATCAGTTTTAGGCTGAAGATGGGCTTACAAGTTTTCTGTAATCATCTTTCCCAACATTCTTTTCTATCCCACTCAAGTGTCTATTTTATAATATTAGGCAAGGAAAACCAATATTCATAAGACAGTTAAGCATCTTAATATTATTTCCCCTCTTTAAACTATGCCTAGATCCCTGTATCAAAGAACCATGTTGTTCCAACGTTAAGCATGCATCACTATTTACCTTTGTGCCATGTAGCCTATGCAAATCAGTCTGTGTTCCCCTATCTATCTTGTTCTTCCACTTCCTCGCCCTTCTTTTATTGTCCTCCCCAACACCCAAACTATGATGTGTCTGCCTTTACCCTGTGCTCTACCATTGCCTCCCTGCACCTTCCCACCGCCTAACTCTCTGTTCCCCTGTGTTTACCTTCTTTCACATTGTAATTAACTTGATCCTAGACTGACCTCCCAGATCCTCTGAATTTCTTCTTATGGTTTTATTCTGTTCTAGGATCTTCTATTTGTCAATTGACTTGCAGGTGACGCTGCCATGCACGTCAATCTCTGGTTGTTGTCTGCTCTTGTTGGTTCTCTGTCCACAAAACTCCCTTTAGGATGTTTTTC